>NC_137674.1:102395312-102600312 GCF_963989245.1 Nansenia antarctica
ATTTTTAGACGGTGGTTCAAATCCCTCTTCGGACACACTTTTTACTGCATTTCATTGTCTGAATCTAATCTAAAATCTCATCTAAAAAAGTATGTAGGCTATAAAATTATGGTGCAGGCTAATTTACAAGAACTGACACGATTACAATGGTGTTTGAAGCCTTTGCATGAAATCTTCGGTTAAATGTAAAAATAAAAATAAAATCACTTAGTCAAGTCTCGAACCCACAACCTTCGTAACTCTAGCTGGTTGTGTCATGCCAAAACCTGGCACTGCCAAAACCTGGCAGGCCTAATTGTTTAGAACGCTCTTGCTAATCGTTTGCTAATCGTTCGAACGTTCAGGACCAGGTGGCGACTGTGACGTCATTCTAGTGCGCTGTGTTTACTCCCGCAGCAGATTAATGTGTGTATCTTACACTGCGAAGACAAATGTAATCTTCTTGCACTTGAATAGCATTAAGGTTGATGCAGGCTCACTAGTCAGCTATATAATATATAACATTTTATATGAAAACACATGCTAATTTCACACGTAACTCGCTCCGCTGGCTAGCGGCTCGCAGCCTATCCAGGTTTAATACCGTTCAAGACATCGTGTTTGGCAATTTAAGAGGTACTTGGAATAATAATACCAACGACAATACGATTTTAAAGAGTTAAAAGGAGGATGGAGGGGAGAGGCATCAGGTAAGCTGAGGACAGGACAGAGGATAGGAGGGGGACTCAAGATCTAGCTGCAAAATGAACTCTAAAGAAGCTCAGCATTCAGTCAGCCATAGAAATGACATTTATTCAGGCTTATATGATATCACTCATGCATTGAAGTTGGGCAGTAAGCCAAAAGGTTCATGCACATAAAACATTTGACAGCAAATAGAAAGAAAGAAAGGCACAGGTTTACCAGATTGCATCAGCTGGTAGGGCTAGATGCAGTGTGGTTGCATATGGACTGGATTTTTGACTTTTGTGAGAGTTCTTCCGTTTGGCAGAGTTGGATAAAACCAATCGGTTTATCAAAGAGCTCTACAAGGATGGGAAGAATCTGATCAATGCCACAAAGCGTAAGTTCCTAATAGTTGCTGCTGTGCTGAATTGATTGACACACGTATGTTTATTTTGACAGCTCCTCTAGTCAAACAGTCCCAACAACCAACCTGTGCTTTTTTTTCGTTCTTCCAGAAACTAATGTCATGTTTTTAATCTCCAAGCAGCTGTTGTTCAAAGAAAGTCCAAGGTTTAAGAGGAGAACTGGAGTCCTACATGCTCACATCCAGTCATTAGTCAGCTACATGCTCACATCCAGTCATTAGTCAGCTACATGCTCTATTGCTCTATGCCCACATAGTCACACGCCTCCCGCCCAACCTGGATCCATACCAGTTCGCCTACAGAGCCCACAGGTCCACAGAGGACGCCATCGTGACGACTCTCCACTCCACTCTATCCCACCTGGAGAGGGGAAACAGCTACGCGAGACTGCTCTTTGTGGACTTCAGCTCTGCCTTCAACACCATCCTTCCAGACAGGCTAGTGACCAAACTACTAGACCTGGGACTATCACACTCTATATGTGCATGGATCAAGGACTTCCTGTCCGACCGCCCCCAGAGGGTGCGGGTGGGCTCCCACACCTCCACAGCCCTCAGACTCAGCACTGGGTCCCCCCAGGGCTGCGTGCTAAGCCCCATCCTCTACAACCTCTACACCTACGACTTCACCCCCGTCCACCCCAGCAACTCCATCGTAAAGTTTGCAGACGACACCACCGTGGTGGGCTGCATCTCGGGGGGGGACGAGGCGGCGTACAGGGATGAGGTAGAGCAGCTGAGCAAGCTGTGCAAGGTTAACAACCTGCTGCTGAACCAGTCAAAGACCCAGGAAATCATCGTGGACTTCAGGAGGAAAAAATCTGAGGTCCAGCCCCTGCTCATCGACGGAGGGAGCGTGGAGAGAGTCTCAACCCTCCGATTCCTGGGGGTGCACATACAGGATGACCTGTCCTGGAAGAACAACACAGCAGCCATCATCAAGAAGGCACAACAGCGGCTCTTCTTCCTGAGAGTCCTCAGGAAAGACCACATCAGACAGGAGATGCTGGTGGCCTTCTACCGCTGCGCAGTGGAGAGCATCCTCACCTACTAGATCTGCAACTGGTTCTCCAGCTGCACAGCCGCAGAGAGGAATGCGCTACAGAGAGTCGTGAGAACGGCCCAGAAGATCACCGGCGCCCCCCTCCCCTCTCTGGAAGAGCTGTACAACACACGCTGCCTCAGGAAGGCCTCCAAGATCTCCAGAGACCCATCCCACCCTGGGTACGAACACTTTGCTTGGCTGCCCTCGAACAGGCGGTACAGGACCATGTTCGCAAGGACAAACAGACTGAAGCTCAGCTTCTACCCCAGGGCCATCCAGGCCCTGAACACAGCAAAGACCTAGGTTCTGGGCCCTGGACAGTCTGGACGGATTGAAAATCAGGTGTAGTGCTGAGGCACAAATGTGTACATTTCAAGCCTGCAAACTGCGACACTTTAAATGAATGTGCAATAACACTATGTGCAATATGACAACCCTAGGGTACATAAGGTTGCAGAGAATAGGAAATGTTAGAATAGGTATAGCATAGCATAGAGTACAGCACAGTGTTTTATTTGTACAGTATAGTATAGTGGATAGTGTACATAGCCTTTATTTATGTAAACCAGCTCCTTTCCCTTCTTGTTTTTGTTTTGTTTTGTTTTTTTGTTTCCTAGCACCAGGGGAGCCCCCCCTCCCAAATTTCGTTGTTTGGTACCTGTACTACAGTATATCAATGACAATAAAGACCATTCATTCATGCTCACATCCAGTCATCCATTAGTCAACTACATGCTCACATCCAGTCATTAGTCAACTACATGCTCACATCCAGTCATCCATTAGTCAGCTACATGCTGAAAGTCCAAGGTTTAAGAGGAGAACTGCTAAAGCAATAACAATGCCTCAGCAATATACAGAGCTATACTGCACAACAGAGAATTACAATCTCTGCTGCTTCGCTTTTTCTTCAACGATCAAGGTGCGACTCAACGTGGAGAAGGCCCAGGAGAAACAGCGGGAAAGCTACCGGAGGAGGATCAAGAAGGGAACCAAGCGGTTTGAGATCCTCCCGGGCATGGAGGTCCTGAAGAAGAATGAGAGGAAACGTGGGAGTTAATGTAATGTGAAACTGTATTTTTTTTTACCACAAGATGTCATTCTAAAATGGTTTTGTTGATTGACTTAAGGATTCCGAGCCTGCCCGCCCACTCAGAAAGCTGTGTCCCATCCATCCAGTGTGTTCTGATGACCCTGAACCGCTAAACTCTGAGCCGGAGTGGGACTCACTTCAGGTACACTTAAAAATCCTAGCTTCATTCATTTTAAATAATCAAAATTCCAATGGCTGAGTACTGTAACATGACAGTCCCTTTAACCCAACATCATTATGTTTTTTAGGCACCATCTCAGCTGCTAGATGTCATCATCACAGACGTTCAGCTGGGGCGGGCCTGTCCAGCTTTACCTAGCAGGTTGGAGGTGCTTAGGCCTTTCGTTCTGAAACCCAATTGTTGGCTGAATGATCTCTCCATTGACCATGCTCAGGCTCTTTTACAGGCTCAACATCCCCATGTAGGAGGCCTCTACGCCACAACGTCCCTCTCCCTCCTCTCCTCCGTGCCTGCATCAACCCTGGGGTTTGTTCAGATTTTAAATGTTTGTTCAAATCACTGGGTTACGGTAAGTAACATCGACTGCAGGGTAGGTACTGTTAACGTTTATGACTCCTCTGGTCACGGGTCGACCGAGGAGTTAATTTCACAAATAACAGGTCTCCTCTCTTTTTCAGGTCCCAAGGTCCTTCTGCAGTGGCCTGATGTCCAGCAGCAGAGAGGCAGCTCAGACTGTGGGCTGTTTGCTATTGCGAACAGTCTCACACGCTGCAGAGGTAAGGACCCAGCAAGCATGGAATTTGATCAGTCTGCTATGCGTCAGCACCTCTTTTCCTGCTTTCAGGCTGGGCACCTGACACCATTCCCCAGCTCCATACGGTGTCCACGCACGGCCCAGTCAGTGTACACTATGGACGTTAGTGTGCACTGCATCTGCAGATTGTACCCAGATAGCCCTGCTACGTCCTCCGTGAGGGCCCGTTCCCCTGTACATAAGTCCCTGTCCAGCCCTGCTACATCCTCCGTGAGGACCACCTCTACCACATCCTCCGTGAGGACCACCTCTACCACATCCTCCGAGAGGACCACCTCTACCACATCCTCCGTGAGGACCACCTCTACCTCCTCTACCTCAGGCTACTGCAAGTATGAGCCACAATTACATCATTTTAAATGTTCATATTGATTGTTTCATTACTAATACATTAAATGTATGCTCTCATTCATTCACACAGCACCAAGATGTTAACACAAAATTACATCTGGACAGTTACCTTTCATCCCCATCCACCCAGTACACTGGTAAGTCACATTGAATAGGGATTATTTAGAAATGTATTTACTCACAAAATGTTATTTTGACTGTACATATCTGTGCTTGTTTGTGTGTTTACACTAACAAGATGGTTATTGCTTACCTCAACAGGAGAGCTGATTGGTGTGATGTTACCTAACCCCCCAGATGTTACCCACCAACCCTCCAGATGTTACCCCCAACCCTCCAGATGTTATCCCCTAACCTCCCAGATGTTACCCCCAACCCTCCAGATGTTCCCCCTAACCTCCCAGATGTTACCCCAACCCTCCAGATGTTACCCCTAACCTCCCAGATGTTACCCCCTAACCTCCCAGATGTTACCCCCTAACCTAATTGATGTTACCCCCTAACCTCCCAGATGTTCCCCCTAACCTCCCAGATGTTCCCCCCTAACCCCCCAGATGTTACCTTACCTCCCAGATGTTCCCCCCCTAACCCCCCAGATGTTACCTAACCCTCCAGATGTTACTCCCTAACGCCCCAGCTGTTACCCCCTTTACATTATTATTACTTACTTTACTTATTTGACTTTATTCTATTATTGTTGAATTTGTGAATGATATGTTACTCCCTAACTATTATTATATACCTGATTGTAACCTGTACAGTTATTTTGCAAACGTTATCCCCCTGATGAATTCCCCCCTATGAATTTTCAAAGTGTTGTGTATATATATAACGTTTATTCCGTTTTCTGAATCAGTGTGGACTCGTGGTGTGTTTGTTCATCGTCTGACATTGGTCTCCCACCCTATTTGGGTGGATCCACGTTTTATTACAATATCAACTACTATACTAGTCCAAAAGTTACATATGACTGTACTTATCATAACTGTACATGTCCTATTCTAATGGATCTTGAACGAAACGCGCATTTTTTTATTAAGTTGAATTGCTGTGCATTGTTTTAGGATGCTTAGTCCCTAAGGCTCAAGTTGCGTTAGCAACTTTATGAGAAATGATCTGCTGATCAGACCTCCGTTTCTTTCTTTTGAAACCGGGAGCACTTAACCAATAGAGAATATTGCCAACATTGTATTGGACAGGGGGATATGATTTTACCAAGGTCTCTCCGCCCGAGACGTGGGTGCGCTCCGGGCTCTCTCCCTGCTGATTGCGCGATTTCCTCTGTGTGTGTGTGTGTGTGCTGTGCACACTTGCATTTTATAACGTTGTATTTAATAACGTTTATTCCGTTCTGCTTTTATTTGATAGTCGGGGTCTTATAGGGCTCTCCCAACCCGAGGTGCTCTCCGCGCTCTCTTCCTGCTGATTATGGAATTATATTTATCACTGCGATGATGTTTAACTAGCCAACTCCACTACATTAGCGAAGCGAGTTACGTGTGAAATTAGCATGTGTTTTCATATAAAATGTTATATATTATATAGCTGACTAGTGAGCCTGCATCAACCTTAATGCTATTCAAGTGCAAGAAGATTACATTTGTCTTCGCAGTTTAAGATACACACATTAATCTGCTGCGGGAGTAAACACAGCGCACTAGAATGACGTCACAGTCGCCACCTGGCGAACGATTAGCAAACGATTAGCACGAGCGTTCTAAACGATTAGGCCTGCCAGGTTTTGGCAGTGCCAGGTTTTGGCATGACAGTTGCCTTAACCACTGCGCCAGCCAGACCACTGTGTCAAAAGCAATGCAAGTTGATAGAAATACCTATTTATTTTATTTTTTACACTTTTTAATTTATTTATCTATCGATCTATCTATCTATCACACTTTCAAAATATCAGGTTATCTATCACACAATCAAACTATCTATCTATCGATCGATCACACTTTCAAATTATCAAACTATCTATCTATCTCGTAAAAAGTGGGAACTAATATTTCCTAAAAGACACTTGATGGAACTGTCGTTCGGGATATAGTTTCCGCCTGTGAGACAATTTTGACGCACGCATTACTTTAGCAAGCCTTTTAGCCTGCTCGCGACCAGGCTAATTATATCTGACTCAGAAGGATATGTTGCATAGCAACCAAACAGCGAATTATTTGAGCCACATTGATGGCACCGATCGCAAGCTAACATTATTGCCGATTAGAACTTTATCGAGGCTTAGAATATAATCTCGTATAGTGTAACGGGCCCCTGCTGTTTGTATTGTGTTGTGTGTTGTGTTTTGGTCTCCCCCTGCTGTTTTTTTCCTAGGTTCACAGATAATTGCTTGGTTCCAGTCCCATCTTTCCACACACCTGTTCCTGATTCATCAATCAACCTGGGGGCTATTCCACGAAGCTCGATAAAGTTCTAAGCCTCGATAAAGTTCTTAGCCTCGATAATGTTAGCTTGCGTTCGGTTCCATCAATGTGGCTCAAATAATTCGCTGCTTGGTTGAGCTCCTTCTGAGTCAGATATAATTAGCCTGGTCGCGACGCGCATCAAAAAAGGCTCACAGGCGGAAACTAAACCCCGAACGACAGTTCCTCATGTGTCTTTTAGGAAATATTAGTTCCCACTTCACACGAGATAGATAGATTAGATAGTTTGACTGTGTGATAGATAGATAATTTGACAATTTGAAAGTGTAATCGATCGATAGATAGTTTGATTGTGTGATAGATAACTAGATATTTTGAAAGTGTGATAGATAGATAGATCGATGGATACATAAATTAAAAAGTGTAACAATTAAAATAAAATGAATAGGTATGTCTATCAACTTGCATTGCTGTTATCACAGCTGTCTGGTTGGCGCAGTGGTTAAGGCAGCCGGCTGGAGTCCCAAAGGTTGCCAGTTCGAGACTTGACTAAGTAATTTTTATTTTTATTTTTTTACATTGCCTTCATGCAAAGTCTTCAAACACCATTGTAATTGTGTCAGTTCTTGTAAATTAGCCTACATACTTTTTTAGATGAGATTTTAGATTAGATTCAGACAACGAAATGCAGTAAAAAGTGCGTCTGAAGAGGGATTCGAACCACGTCTAAAAATGATAAATAAATCCTGTGGCAGCGGTCGATACCACTAGGCCATTGTGGCGATATGACAGTTTGTAGCCTGCTGCTGATATCACCACAGTAGTAATATTCATTTATTAAAATATGAACATATAACAATAACTGGGGCTAGTATGACCTACGCATTTAATCGGTCAGCAATGTCTTGCCAAACCATTTCCCTCGCCTTGTTAATTGCGGCAGTATTGCACTATTTTACATCTTATTTTTCCGTCTTCATAAAGATCAATAATTCGGGAATGCTGCGCAAATGTAGGACCCCTGCAGAGTGGAGTATCTTCATTTCGACAGATCGACTCTTCTGGGCTCTTTATGTCTGCGTGCACGCGCCCATATCGAAGATTTGTAAGCCTGTCTTCTGTGAACACTGATGACACAAGGCTGATCCTCATTCGAGGAATCACCTGAAGCTTGAATTCCAATCTCGAGTTGCCTGATCGTCGCATTTATTTCAATCGCCGCTATACTGATCCACCTTTAGTGGAATGGCCGCCTGGTCTTTCCACTATAAATGTTCTGTGTCCTCAGTGTTCTCTCTCTCCTGTTTTGAGCTGTGGCAGGGCTCTGGTGGGTTGAGCCTTGTTTGGTTTTGTTTGTGTTATTTGTTTTGTTCATTTAGATGATTTATGTTTCCAGTTTCCATTTATTATATTACCTTGTTTATGTATTTTGTTTGTTAATCATTTATGTTTATTTGTGCACACAGGGACAGATGACTAGTTGAGATACCCTGGGTTTACATCTGCATACACGTAGGACATACCTGCTGTCTAGCACCCCAGTTTAGAGTGAGCACCACCCACTGTACTTTTGAGGTGCCTAGCACCTGTAAAGGGGGGGTGGGGGTTATTATTTTGATTACTTTTATTTGGTGCCACTGTTAGTCCTCTCTGTTTCCTGTGTTGCTGTATCAATAAATATCAAGTTAATTGCAACCCTTAGATTCCTGGTTTTTGTGTGACTGCACCCTCACTTGTCCAAGTTGTTGCTCTATGTTGCGCCCTTCTACCCCGAGTCACCAGGGGGCGTAACAGGAGCAAATCCCTGCAACCATAGAGTTCTAAAATATAGTAGAAAGTCTTCCCAGAAGAGTGGAAGCTGTTACAGCAGCAAAGGTGGGACCAACTCCATATTAATGCCCGTGGTTCTGGAATGACAAGTTCAACAAGAACATATGGGTGTGATGTTCGGGTGTCCCAATACTTTTGTCCATAATAGTGTATATGGAAACTAAATTATTTAAATATTTTATTGTTTATTCAGATTTACAGAATTGGAATGCTCTGCCCTTGGATCTTAGATCAGCTGGCTCGGTCGAGGTTTTTAAAAAAAACGCTAAAGACTGTCTTGCATACACGTGGCTTTTGGATAGCCCCAAGGGCCTGTCTCTCTGTGTTCTGTTGATGTTGTTGTACACCTGTTGTCTGTTATTTGTTTTTATTTTCACTTGTTTGCCTGCTTTAACCTGCTGTGGCTTTCACTCTTTTATTATGCTTTATTGTGTTTCTTCTTTGTTATGTAAAGCACTTTGTGACCCTTGGTCTGGGAAAGGTGCTGTATAAATACATTTTACTTACTTACTTACACCACCTATAACCTCACCCTGCACCAGATCGGACATCAGCTCCAGTCTATGTAAGGGAACCGACAGGACGTCCAACCCTAATCCCTGATCCACAACACCCCTGTGTGTGTCTGTCACCGGCAGGAAAGGAACACTGACTAACACAAATGATTCAGACACCCCCAATGTTCCTCAGGATCTTCACAGGAACCTTTTCATCAGCCCCCCCCCCCCCCAGAGATACAAAACCCTCGGTGATAAAAGGTGCGCAATCTGAATCAATTCATGTCTTATCATACACTCAGGGTTCCTACAAGTTTCAACAAGTCAACTTCAAGACCTTTTTTAGACCTCTTTGAATATCATTTTAGACCTATTCGCGACACCATATGATAGCTTTTTGTCATCCTCGAGGTGATGAAATTAGGGATTCGTTGAAGTCATCTATGATGACATCTGCCCCGGACTGGCCTTCCTTCTAACAGAGTCGATCTGTAGTCTGTATTACCCTAAAGGTAAACTAAGATACTTAGGCTAGAGGCGGAGAGATTCACCCTGCTGTTCACTGTTTTACTTGCTTCCTCCTATTGTCATATCCCACAAATTAGTCTCAATAATAGCACTTAGAAATCATAGGCACATAGGTCCCTGTAGTTAATGACAGCTCTGATATTTTGTTAGGCTAGGCTAACCATTTAGTAGTAACTATAACGTGCATTGAATCTAATGTTTTACAGTTGACAAGAAGGGTACAAGGGACCTTTGTTACATAGGGAATTCCTAATAAATGCTGTGCCTGTCTCTAAATCCTGCAACATAACCTTCTACCAAGAACCTTCTGACTGAAAGAACCTATTGCTTACTATAGCTTATTAACCTTTGAACCTAGTAATAATTTTACCCTCGCCTTAAGCATGCCATTCATCAAGACCCTCACTAGCGCCACCTAGGGGCAAGGCCAGGTAGTGGAGCAGCGAACGGTACGGTCATGCCGCATGACATCAAATCAAATCAAATTTTATTTGTATAGCGCATTTCTTACAAGATGCAACTCAATGCGCTTCACATAATAAACATTCTCAGTCAATCAGTCAATCAATCAATCAATCAATCAATACTGACAGAGCCGCAAGCAGGCAAAAGTAAAAACCTGTACACTATGTAGCCAGGAAAATTCCCTTGCAGCCCTCTACACAAAGAGCGACTACTAGCCAGTTTGCCTACCAGCACCCAGCGGTGGGCCCCCCCCCCCCGGGGAGCCCCCGCCGCCCCACACACCCAGCCCGCCCCACCACCAGCACACCCGGCCCAGCCAAGCAAGCACAGACCATAAAAGGCCCCGCACAAGGAGGGCCAAGCAGGTGCCCCGGCGGCGGAACAGACCAGGCACACGGGGCAGCCGGGGGCCCCCAAGGGGAGGCCCAAGGACCACCGGCGCAAAGCAAGCAAGCAAGGGCGAAAAACCTGTACACCATGTATCCAGGAAAAGTTCCATTATCGGCGTACACACTGTCCATAAATGTAGTGTTATATCTGCATCGTTCTGCATCCAACATGGGCACAGGTCCTGCCAAAAGAGAATCTCAAGCGCAGTTATGATGCAACAACACAATAAAGATAAAGATAGCATAGTGATCCTAGTTCTATAATGTCCAATGTCTCCCTTAGTTAACAAAAGGCGACATTGAATAAGTAGGTTTTGAGGTCTCGCTTAAACATTTCCTGAGTTTTAGACAACCTCAGGCCCTCAGGTAGGGTGTTCCACAATCTAGGAGCATATATGCTAAAAGCTGATCCTCCAAATCTCTTAGTCCTAGCCTCTGGCACTATTAGAAGTTCCGTGCCACTAGACCTTAGGAGTCTAGCTGGTGTGTATCTTATGAGCATGTCCACCATGTAATTGGGCGCGTCGCAGTGGAGTGATTTATAGACTAATAAAAGGATCTTAAAGTCTATTCTATAACTGACAGGGAGCCAGTGTAGTGATCTCAAGACAGGTGTGATGTGCGCTCTTTGTTTGGTCCTAGTAAGGACACGAGCAGCAGCATTTTGAACCATTTGTAGTCTATTTATCATTTTTTGGGGGAGACCTGTCAGGAGAGCATTACAGTAATCTAGCCTACTAGTAACAAACGCATGCATTAATTTTTCCGTGTCTGCCTGGGAGAGAAATGATTGTACCTTAGTGATGTTTCTTAAATGGTAGAAGGATAATTTTTTAATTTTTTTTTCGGATTTTATCCCTTTTTCACCCAATTTGGTATCCAATTGCACCCAACCTAGTATCCAATTATCCCCTGCCTATTGCGTAGGATCCGCCGCACGACCCCGTGGCCGGCAGCCCCAGAGGAGATAGCCAGGCAGACTAGCTGTCTGGCTCCTCGAGCCCGACACCGTTATTCCAGCACCAGACGGGGGCGGTGTTGCGCGACCGATCCTTGTCCGGAAATAGTCCTATACCCCCCTTGGGAGCGGCCGCTCAATATGCCGCTCCCTGTGGGCCCCGGCCATATCCGGATCTGGCGAGACCGGGATTCGATCCCAGTCCCTGGTGGGCAGCTTGCACTAGAGGCTAATGCTTAGACCGCTGCGCCACCGCAGATCTGGGTCAATTATGACACCAAGATTCCTAGCCTGACATTTAGTGTTAAGAGCTAGTGTTTTCAAATGTGCAGATAATTTCTCCCCCCCAGTTTTCTCGCCAATGATCAATACCTCTGTTTTTTCTTGATTGAGTTGGAGAATTTTTTTTGTCATCCAAATATTAATATCAGCAATACAATCTATCAGGTGGTCGATCATCTCGTAGTCGTTGGGAGTTACTGAGATATAAAGCTGAGTGTCGTCAGCATAGCTATGGTAGTTAACGCTATGCCTCTTGATAACAGAACTAAGGGGTAGCATGTATAGGCTAAAAAGCAACGGTCCTAAAATGGACCCCTGGGGAACTCCACAGGTTGCGCTATAATTTTTTGACTTATGGTCACCAAGGGTTACAAAGTAGTCTCGGTCAGCCAAGTAAGTCCTGAACCAGTTTAAGACCGGACCTGAGAGGCCAACCCAGTTTTCAAGTCTCTCAATAAGTATGGAATGGTCTACCGTATCAAAGGCTGCACTTAAGTCTAAGAGTACAAGAATCGAGAGTTTTTTCGAGTCTGCATTTATCCTAAGGTCATTAGTTACCTTAAGCAAAGCGGTTTCTGTGCTGTGATATGATCGGAAACCTGACAGAAGTGGGTCATATCTATTATTTAAGACTACAAATTCATGAAGCTGTTTGTTCGCTGCCTTTTCTAACATTTTGCTTAGAAAAGTGAGATTGGATATTGGTCTACACTCTACATCAATGGTTGCAGAGTCTTCCCGCTGCTAGAGAGAGTTCATGCAAGGATATTGAGTCCTTGTAATACCTTAATCTAGTAACCTGTTAATCCCTGATATCCAGTTCACCTATTATAAGGTCAATCCAACCGATCATACGATTGATCTACCCATTATAGAACTGGATACCTTATAGGCTTCGACCCACCCTTTCGTAGGATCAGAGGCCTCTAAACCAGTGGTTTTCAACCCTCTCCTCGGGGACCAACAGCCGTTCCACATATTTGATCTGTTCCACCACCAGCACACCTGATTCAACTAATCAAGTACAAATCATAAGAGGGTTGAAAACCACTGCTCTAAACCATAACCCGGCCTTGACCAACCCTCTCAGAGGGTCACGGCTACCTTAAACCCTCTCAGAGGGTCATGAGGGTCATGGCTACCTTAAACCCCCTAACCCTAACCCTTAAACCCTCTCTGGTGATTCTTCAATCCACCCTGATATAGGATTGAATTCACCCTTCTAAATCATTTTTAAAAATGTGTTTTAATTATTTGTAAATATTTTATTCTCCTTGGAATGATACATGCACTCCATACACCGCACAGTCGCATGTAATTCCAAGTTTATGAATTGTAAAACATCTGTAATCAAGAGACCAGATGTTTCAATTCATAAATACCCTATTAATAATAATAACTTCATAATAATATTTGTTTATAATAGTGCTAATAATAATCATCATAATAGCTTGTCAAATCATTGAACCCCTCTTGTCAATTGCTCAAGTAACACTTTATTATTCATTAAGTGATGGTAAAAATGCCAGCACATGGATACATATAAATATATATCATCCCATAAGTGGGTAAAATGAATTAAAAAAAAGAAATGAAAGAAATCAAGTAATTTTAGTCATACTAAATGTTAAAAATAATAATAAAAAGAAATTAAATGTATGACCAACCTTGTTCTTCCCATACTCTGCCTATCTGATATATATATACAAAAATAATGGATAAAGTTCAGCTTTGACCGATGCCCTAATTTCTCCTTTCAGCCACCAGCCTGTATCCTCAGAGTTGAAATCGGCCCTCGGCTGAGCCTCGTTTCACTTCCCCAATACAAGTGAAGCCGGTTCCAAAAATAATCCAAGTCTGAGACCAAGTATTATTCAGTAAGAAACCCTCTACGTTTTACAGCCCAATTGGCTGGGATCACTCCAAACTATTAGCTACTGTTACAGACTTGTATGTTTTGTATTATGTCCTGTGTCTGTTTTTGTTTTGCTTCTGTCTGTCTCCCCCTAGGTGAAGTGGTGTGCATGTGGTTCATCCCCTATTGGTTATTGGTTCCTGTCCATCATCGTTGTCTCGTCAGCCCTCACCTGTGTGTAAATCAGCAATCATCCCCGGTCAACCAATCCCAGAAGAACATCTCCTACTTAATGTGTGTTTGTCATGTGTAGCGAGAGAGAAGTGGCGGTGTTTTGTTTGAGAGAGTTTGAGATTGGTTTTGTTTGGACTAGTTGAGTTCTGTTACTAGAAATTGTTTCTTTTGTTCATAGCTGTGATTAGTGTGTTGATGACCCCTGTTTTCTCTTTTCCTCGCCAAGGGAGAAGGGCTAGGTAAGATACCCTGGGGTATACACTCTGCATCACTTAGATAACCACTAGAAACATTAGGTAAGAAGCAAGCGGGTGTCACGCCCCGTAATTCTGTAGCAGGTAGTTTAGGTTCCGGGTTAGTTCGTTTGTGATACTGTAGGTAGGTCAGAGGTGTAGGGAAGACTAGGGCTGTGTTTGTTATTTTGTGACACCGTTCGCATGGTCCTTCTCCCTCCCTTCTCCTACCCTTTGTTAATCCCCGGTAGTTTTGGTAGTTCTTTGTTAATTGTTTAATGTAATATGAATGTTGTAAATTTGAAACCACTTGTAAATATACTTTGCACTAAAGCATTACATCCTTTTCTTTAAAGGTCCCCTTTTCCGTTTGGTTATTGATTAGTGCTTGCACCACACCCATGGTCTGTTATTTTTACATCTACTAGCAGAGTGGATATAGGCAGGAGGTTGCACTCTCTCTCCCTAGTGGCGAACATCTCCGGGAGAGCGTAACAGCTACTAGCTAAAAAGAGGAAGTTCTCCTCTCCCGGAGACCATCTGGTCAAGAAGGGGAAAGTCACTTGCTCTTACGCCTAGTGAGCTTATTTTAGTAAAAGGGGAACTCCTTTGTCCTCAAGCTCTGTCCCTAGTTCAACATAAGACATTGTTTTAATCAACAACAAGATAGCGCACACATCCTATCTCAAGTCTCAGCTACATCACATTGGTCCTATCTCACATTTCTTATACATCTTATACAGCAACACAATCAACCCCATTCTAGTGGGTATCTTGGATATGTTGATTTCTCTCAGAGTATATGTGACAGGGTTTCATTAATAGGTCCCCATCTCGGCAATTGTAAAAGCTCACAATCGAGCCAAACAAGTCTTGTTGTGAACAAATGTGTTTTCCGGTTTTTGGCATAGGACGACAAACGAAGCGATGAAGAACCCACTCGATATCATATCCAACAGTTTTACATTCACTAAATACCTATATTTAGTTAGCAAAGTCGGGAGGGGGGTATTATTCGTTTTCGTGTGGCAGTGTGTGTAGCCACGCCCACCCCAGCTGTATGTAAGTAGCCATCTGCGATGTGGATCGGTTTACAAGTTTACAAGATGGATGCTGAAGCTAATGCTATCAACAGAATTTCAAAAGCAGGCAGAAATATCCACCGTGGGCAATTAATGAACTCCTTCATATTGGACTATACATAATGGAAACTCCGAACGGGAACTCCGAACTCCGAATCTGACGATGACAGATGACAACGGAATGTCAGACATTGATCTCCACTTCACTTTCATGCGACAGTCGTCTGCAGACAGACCTTCTGCTGTGTTCTTGGGTAAGTTTTAGTGAGTTACATGTGTTGTATACTAGGATTTTGTGTTGTTTACATAGGATAGCCAAACAGTTATTTGTTGTTTTGTGAGTAAGGTAGATAGCGCCGTTGTTAGCATCAGTTATCAGACCACTGAAACTGCTCACCACAATCATGCCACCCCTCTCCAAAACTAATAGGAGATGGTGGGAGGTAAAAATAGGTTGTCAAAGATAAAACATAATGAATAAATACATTTGTTGGAGACCTACTAAACATGCAACATACTGTAATATGTTTCATGCACCATTTTAGTGTGTTTGTGTGTACCAGCTAGCCAAACAAGTGTTAGCTTGTTAGCTAGCTAGCTAGCTTTGTCAGAGATATAATAGATTATAGAAAAAGTAAATGCTTTTGTAATGAACGCTAATGTTGTGTGGAATCAAAAATAATGATTAATTCATTGATATGTAGATTTGCTGTAGAATAATACTGTGAATTTAAATGATTTCACTAGCCTACTTACAGTACACTTTTCTATGGACACTTTACACTATAGAAGTGTCCACACCTCTGACCTGAAATTTGTGTTACAGAATGACGAGGTGAGAGGTTCTGAGAGATGACACCTTGATGAGAGTCACCAGCACTTCAGGTATTTGTCATTATACAAGCAATTATATTTTATGAAGATAGTAGTAGGCTATTTCGTTAAAAGTGCTGTTGGTAACAGTGGGCAATCATTTTAAATGTACTGTCTTCTTTTTTTATTACAGCTTTGATGCCCAGATGGGATGGGAAGGAACTACACCGAAGTCCCACTAGATGCTTTATGGACTATAATGATAAATGCATGCACACGGACACAACATTATTATTTTTTACCATTCTATTATTGTATTGCTCAATTGTATCTTGCCTAACTTTTTCCATTGCCATGAATTTTACTCTCTTGTACTTGTAATGGGATGTAATAAACTTTTGGCACACATGGCTATAAGAAATCATGAATCTTGAATTACTATTATTATTATTATTGTTTAGCTATTTAAACGTGTCAGCCTTGCAACAACCCCACTGACAGATGACAGGTAGGTAATGACAGGTAGTGTAATGGGGGAGTGGTTGTCTTCAGGGTGTGGTTGTCTTGAGGGAGTGATTAGGGTGGAGTTAACCAGCTATTGTTCCCACCCATTACCTCTGTGAAAAACGTCTGAAGACTCTTGAGGCTGGATATCTCAGTACGGTGGTTAAGTGGGTATCAACATTCAAATATCCATGACTTCTTCAACTTGTTTCAGATTTCAATGTAAGACACATCATTTTAAAGCTTACAATCTACCCTTTCATAATCTGGAAAAAACAGAAAAATGATTTTGCCCTAGTTGGACTTTTTAACCATGCCCTGTCACATATGTGTTCAACGTTTCACTTCCTGATTCTATTCCTATGCAAGCAGGTCTACATTTCATAGCAAATCAGTCTGGCAGATCATGGCAGAAACATTCATCATTGCAGAGTCATTGGTGGTAAACCCAGGTTAATCATGTGGAACAGCTCGATGTCATAGTTCAAGTCCAGACCCAATGCTGGCATTGGATCCTCCTCAGACGGAGGTGGGGTCTGCTCATCGTTGCCCTCTGGTGGTGTTATAATGACCTGTGGCAGGGTGGACTGCTCGATGCCTCCCTCTGGTGGCAAGAACCGTGGAGTGATCTTAAACAACCTCTTATCCGGTGTGGTGAACATCACACACTCCTGCAGATTCTTCCTCTCTGATGCTTCTTCAGGCTATCTGCATGACTGAAACTCTTCCCACACTCGGAGCAGTGGTATTATTTCTCTCCTGAGTGTATTCTCTGATGCGTCCTTAGGGTATTTGCCCGAGTGAAACTCTTCCCACACTGGGAGCAATGGTATGGTTTCTCTCCTGTGTGTATTGTCTGGTGTGCCTTTAGGTTTGCTGCTTGACTGAAACTCTTCCCACACTGGGAGCACCGGTATGGTTTCTCTCCTGTGTGAATTCTCAGGTGGCTCTTTAGGATTTGTTCCCGATTGAAACTCTTGCCACACTGTGTGCACTGGTATGGTTTCTCTCCTGTGTGTATTCTCTGGTGTACGATTAGGTATCCTGCCCGAGTGAAACTCTTCCCACACTGGGAGCACTGGTATGGTTTCTCTCCTGTGTGAATTCTCAAGTGGCTCTTTAGGTTTTGTTCCCGAATGAAACTCTTGCCACACTGTGTGCACTGGTATGGTTTCTCTCGTGTGTGTATTCTCTGGTGTGTCTTTAAGTCTCCTGCTTGATTGAAACTCTTGCCACACTGGGAGCACTGGTATGGCTTCTCTCCTGTGTGTATTCTCTGGTGTACAATTAGGTATCCTGCATAACTGAAACTCTTGCCACACTCAGAGCACTGGTATGGTTTCTCTCCTGAGTGTATTCTCTGATGCGTCCTTAGGGTATCTGCCCGAGTGAAACACTTCCCACACTGGGAGCACTGGTATGGTTTCTCTCCTGTGTGTATTCTCTGGTGTATAGTTAGGTGTCCTGCTTGATTGAAACTCTTCCCACACTGGGAGCAGAGATATGGTTTCTCTCCTGTGTGAATTATCTGATGTCTCTTTAGATCTACTGCTCGACTGAAACTCTTGCCACACTGGGAGCAGTGGTGTGTTTTATCTCCTGAGTGTCTGTGTTGTTTATGGTTCCCTGATGTGGTGGAGCTGGGCTCGCGGTCTGAACCTGGGTTGGAGCTCTGCTCATCTGTAAGAATATGAACATATACAGGGTTACAAACACATTCTGCGCAAAACATTGAGCAAAGTTGTCAAAAAGAAGAATATTATTTTAAATAGATATACACCTATAGTTTATACTGCAAAACATGATGGTGTCTCTCTGGTTTCTCAAATATATTGTT
The DNA here is from genome assembly GCF_963989245.1 of Nansenia antarctica. Classification (NCBI taxonomy): domain Eukaryota; kingdom Metazoa; phylum Chordata; class Actinopteri; order Argentiniformes; family Microstomatidae; genus Nansenia; species Nansenia antarctica. The sequence continues at coordinate 102,413,553 of NC_137674.1, forward strand.
AAAGAAAAGGTGTAAAAAATAATAATAATATAAACATGCCTGTACGTCATATACGTGTGAGTTTGGCCCAACATAATACAAGGGTGAAAAGGTCAAATTGTATGACCAAGTGGATTGGGGGAGTAACACAATGGTTAATTAGCATAATTTCTATATAGCCAAGGTATAAATACAAGGAAATAAGAAAATTCAAGGAAGCCATCATACAGTAAGTTGACGACCCAAAACATCCTGCAATAGCAACTAGGGAGTTTTTCAGAGCCAAAAAGTTGAAAGTTTTGGACTGGCTCCGGGTCATAGCATAGATATAGATGATTTACTTACTTAAGACAAATGTAGTAAGTCGCTTTGGATGAAAGTGTCAAAAATGTAAATGTAATGTAGACGGATGTGGCTGTCCTATAGCCCACTAGGTTAGACTGGGGAACCAGCCCTGATAGATCAATCCCACACAAGGGGAGAGACCAGGACTGTCAGACTACTAGGTTCTGACTGACTTACAGTGCACTGGACAGATGAATTATCCCCCGTCCAAACTACTGAAAAGCAGCCAACCGAAGTCCTCGTTAGCATCGTTAGCAACAAATAGGCCCGAGCCTTGGGCTTGCATGACTGAACAACACTGAGGTAAGACTCAGAGGCGCCGGGCAAAACGCACAGAACAAGACAGGCCCGCGGAGCAGCGTCAAGCCAAGATTTCAGAGGCCGCAAGAGCCTGGGAATCACGTGACTCCCCAGCCCCCCCTGGTGACTCCCTGGTCCGCTCAAGAACACCCCCTCCTTCCTCTGCTTCTCCATGTGACATGCAGCGGATGAAACAGACCTCACAGATGATTGGAGACTCGGCGATCAGAAATGTAAGAGGTAAAAAATTACAAATCCACTGTCTTCCTACTGACTAAATATCCAGACACAAAGCGGCTCATATTACACGTGGGATCAACCGATCCATGTAAAATGGGCTCACTAGACTTGAGACGTGATTTTATGGAACATTTCAATAGACTTGACAAGCTTAAGATTGAAACATTCATCTGTGGACCTCTTCCCACTGTTGCCAGAGGTAACTTCGAATTCAGCTGCTAAGCCTTAACACTCGGCTTTCGGGAGCGTGCAAACTTAAAGGGCTGAAATCTATTGACCACTGGAACATATTCTGGAGGCAGAGCAACCTATTCAAAAGAATGGGCCTCCACTTAAACAGATCGCGAAAATACCATTTAACAAACAACATACTCTTCAACCTCATACCCTCTGCTCCCCCTTCTCTCGATGCTCTTGAGACAACTGAAAGGCCTACAATGCAGGATTCTTCAGACTCAGCACAGCCAACTGAATTGTTCACAGTAGTTCACAGCTCCAGGTCTCCCCACAGACCTGCGACTCATCACAGCCTACAGTAAAGGGCCCTCCAAACTCATCACAGCCTAAAGTAAAGGGCCCTCCAAACTCATCACAGCCTACAGTAAACCGCCCTCCAAACACATCACAGCTGGCTGAACTGCGATCTTCAGTCGCCAGGGCAAGACACATCGTTAGCCAACTTGTTGAGCCACTAAAGCGACGGTGCAGCCCCCCTTCTCTCCCGCCACCCTCACTCCCTGCCCCCAACTCCCCGAACCACTCAACCCAAAATGAAGGTCCTTAATGACATTCGTGTGAACACTGACTCCAGAAAAATCTGTTTTAGTACTACTAGACTGGTTTAGATCCTACCGACAGGACAGAAGCTATTATGTCTCCATTGGCAACTTTGTGTGCGACCAAATTAAAATGACATGTGGGGTTCCCCAAGGGTCAATCCCCCCTCCTATTCAATCTCTATATGCTTCCATTGGGACACATCATAAAAAATAACTAAATTGCCTACCACAAATATGCAGATGACATACAGTACATAGCCCTCTCACCGAACGACTATAGCAGGGGTATTCAGCAAAAAGTCAACAAGGTCCAGTTAGAGAAAATGTCCTCAAGCAAAGGTCTGGAACATTATAATGTCTAGATTGCGTTATGATTCAGTGCCATATATATAAACTCCTCAAAAAAGTATGGAAACAATATTTCAGTCGATTCTTCCTCCCCTTTAATAATACCAATGGGTATTGTATTTGATATCGTTGGAAAGCCTTATTTATCACCTTTACAACGAGGTACAACTTGTAAGGATCATGCATTCGGGGAATGAGTAACACAGCTAAACGTGTGGGTAGCGGGCCAAAAAAATTGCCAAAATCCCCTGCAATATTCTTCTGTTGGTATTCACTCTCGTTTTGAGCTTCAAGTGCTGGCAGGTGTATGTCAGTCACAGGTGTGTGACTGGCACCTGAATGGCACCTAATTGACAGGAATGATATTCTGGGGCGATCCCATATCTCCAGATTCTGGGACCTAACTCCATCCTCCAGGATGACAACGCTCGACCCCACAGAGCCAGGATCATCACAGAGCACCTCCAGAATTTGGGAGTGGAGAGGGCGGAATGGCCTGCCGTGAGTCCAGACCTCAACCCAATCGAACACTTGTGGGATCAGCTTGGGTGTGCTGTACGTGCCAGAGTGACCAACGCAACCATGTTGGCTGACTTGCGGCAAATCCTGGTTGAGGAATGGGATGCCGTCCCACAGCAGTGTGTGACCAGGCTGGTGACCAGCATGAGGAGGAGGTGCCAAGCTGTTGTGACTGCGTATGGATCTTCCACACGTTACTGAGGTCCCTGACAGTGTAAAATGAATAAAGTGTAAAAATGGCCAATATGTGTTGTTTTTTCCTTATTACTGTGGGAGAGTGCAATCATCCAATCCACCAAGCAACTCAAAACGAGAGTGAATACCAAAAGAAGAATATAGGGGATTTTGGCAAATATTTTTGGGCCGCTACCCACATGTTTAGCTGTGTTGTTCATTCCATGAATGCATGATCCCTACAAGTTGTACCTCGTTGTACATGTGACTAATCAGGCTTTCCAACAATATACAATACAATACCAATTGGTATTATTAAAGGGGAGGATTAATCAACCAAAATAATGTTTCAGAACTTTTTTTGAGGGGTTTATATATGTTAAGGTACATGTGTTAGGTGCTAGGGTGCTACGGTTAGGGTTAGGATTAGGGGTAGGGTTAGACATGCCAGCATGTACCAAGTCGACGTAGCACCTAACCCTAACCCTAGTTTTCCCACATGTACCGTATTCCCACATGTACCGACGGCAGGGTTTCCGTTAGAAAAAATTGCCGCCGGACATCGTGTCCGGGAAGATTTCGATTTACCGGACAAACGTGATATATTCCGGTCATCATATTAAAATATAATTAAAAAAAATAAAATCAAAATCATATTTTTTTTTCTTCAAATCTAATATAGCTGTTTGTCGCGGTGATTACTGTTGTGTAGAGGCCTATATATGCCATTTAATGTCTATTTCTCATCCGATACGATTAGATGCGAGCTATAATAATATAACATGATTCGCATGCGCGCTATGCCATTATGTCCAGCGCTGAACGGGCGCCTCACTGGGAACTGAACAGACAGCATCGATCAATGAACGGACTCCACATTACGTTAACTGAAGTTTGTTAAATTGTTTGGGATTAATGTGAGTTTTCTATTTTCTCTTTCCAGTTTTACCCTTTTTTTTATCAATAAAACAACGTCATTTCTATAACCAGGGGGGTGTTCCATCGACGTCGCAAGAGGAGGGTCTGGGCTTATTTCGTTAAGTCTCGCGAGACTCTTAAAAAGATCCAGGTATACCTTGAGAGATCTCGCAAGACTTGTCGGGGTGAGCCTGGATTTTCATTTGGCGACGTTGATGGAATACCCCCCAGGTCTCGCTGGTAGGGAAGGCATTTCGTTTAGCTGCCTGTCAAATCATACTTAGGGGATAGCCCTGTAAGCTCATACGGGTCTGTATGTCGTCCTGAAGACCGGCGGTTAGATCATATCGCTGAAGTTTGTCTCCATCTTAGTGTAAATGTTGTCCGTTTCGTTTGTTATCCTTGTTATTGTGCGATAAAGTTAAGGCGCTCCGCTTCGGGCCACCATTTTCGGCTGGGCGCCGGGCACGCACACACTCGTGCACGCGCGGCACTGCCCGGGAGGGAGGGACCCGCCCCCTTTGGTTAGCCTATAGGCTGGCTGGAGGGGGCGGGTCCTTCTCTCTCAGGCGGTGTTGTGTGTGTGTGGGTGTGTGTGTGTTTGGTGCTCAGCTGAAGATGGTGGCCCGAAGCCATATTGAATACAAAATGTGAACTTTAGCGAATTGTGTTCAAATTGTGCTTAGAGGGAATTATTTTCACCGGACATTTTGTCCGATGAGTTTTCAATTTGTCGGACTTCAACAAATGTTACCGGACAAAGACCGGTAATTACCGGTTAACGGAAACCCTGACCGACGGTACATGTTACTAACATATATACATATAGTACATATACAGTATATCTCAAAAGTGAGTACACCCTTTAGATTTTTGCAAATATTCTGTTATATCCTTTCAGGGGATAACATTATCCTACTGAAACTTTGATATAACTTAAAGTAGTCAGTGTGCTGCTTGAATAACAGTATAGATTTATTGTCCTTTGAAAATTACTCAGTACACAGCTGTTAATGTCTAAACAGCTGGCAACAAAAGTGAGTACACCCCATGTTGCAGGCGGACCAGAGATTCATGCCAATTGTTTTGTTTATTTGATGACCCATTGTGCAGGCAATAAAAGCTGCTTCATCCACCATCCTGAGAGTGTCCCAATCCCTTCAGTACCGCCAAACACAAATTAATAATTTTTAACAAAGACAGATAAGAAGAACAGGGAACATTCCATCGCGAGTGAAGCGAGCAAGCGGAAAAAAAATTGGCCTCCTCAATTCTGGAAGTCACCAGCCTCCACTGCTGTAGGTACATAGGTGTACAGATAAAGGCTGTAAACCCCTTATGCATCACTGTGTGCTATACTCTCTGGTTAACTGGTCATCTCTCCCTATCCGCCGAACCCTTCACTGGTATATTTTCATTTACAAATCCCAAGGACCCAAGGACCTTGCGCACGGCAGCCCTAGCCCTCGTTTATTCAACTAGTGAATACTGCGCCCCAGTATCAGGGGTGCAAACTGGCGATGGTCCAAAAAGGTGACTTTTTTTTTGCCCGTAGATGGTTAGCTCTATCAATAACAGTGGTCTAACAATGATGCGCGTGTAAGTAGCGATGGCCCTGACCTTAACACCCTCATAATTAATGTAAGCAAAAATAATTATGCGGGTTCCTGCAGGTTTCAACAAGTTACATTTAAGACCTTTATAAGACCACTTTTAATAGATTTTAAGACCTATTGAGCAAGTATTGGTATTAGACTCACATTCGTTGATTATTTTCATTAGCAATGCTGGGTGATCTGTTCTGTTGCATATAGAACAATGATAATGTAAGTTAGCCTACTCTATCAATTTCTTGATTCATTTCCATTGCTTCTCAACACATTAGATATAATAGCATAAATAACAGAATAAACTCACACACTTACTCACACTCACTTACACTGCATAGCCTACATACTGAGATATGGCACACACACACACACACACACACACCTCTCACAGGAGGTCCACACACACACACACACACACTATATTTACTAAACCACACATACCGTTGCTACCACTGCAAGTTTGAAGAAATTCTAACTTCACATGCCTACAGTCGAATCGCCTCCTATGGCGATTATCGTATCGAGGCCTCTTGTCTTATCATTTCACGTGGCAAAATATCGGGGTTTTGGGAGCAGCTTAACCAATGTTACACGAGCAATAAGTGTGCGATAAGTTTTGTTTTATATGTTGTCTCTCATCTGCATGCGTCGTATTCCCACGCAGTGGGTCTGGCGACAATAATACATTTTCCGGTCGGACTTTTTAAATAAAAATATAATCGATTCTACGCAAGTCTAAAGCACACAGAAGCCATTAAAAATATATATTTTGAAAGTCTCGCCCTTTGTCTGATCCTGATGTTATAGAAGCAGTGTAGCAGCAGGTTAAAAGCGAGGTAAAGGGGGACCCGAGACAGTCTCGGGCAGCGTTCGTAAATTCGCTCTGCGCACTGGGCTCAACGTCATAAAGGGACCAAGTAATTTGATTGGACAAGAGGCATTCCACGACTGCTGATCAGATTTCCAGAGCGAATTTACGAACGCAGCCTAGGGCAAACCACTCGCCGACTCGTTTTTTTCATAACACGAAACTTGAAGTTGTAAAGTACCCACTCGATATAATAAACAACAGTTTAACAATCACTAAATACTTATAATGATCATCTAATTATGTGTAGTTATGTGTTTCTAGCATGTCGATGTTCTATCAGGTAAATTCGCTAGAACTAACCTCCATACCCTGGTTCAGAAGAAGAAATCAGTCCTTCGTCACTTACATCGTCGTCCTCGATGAAACTTTTAGGTGGATTGGTTACCCTAGCCTAGATGGTCTTTGTGACATTTCACAATCACAAACATATACTGTATGTACAGAAACTCACTAAAGTATAAAACACCGCTAAAATACTGCTTCTCTTCAAATCACTCCATGACACTTTGAGGTCAGTGCATTTGTTTTTTTGGTGAACTACCGTAATAACCCTAAATGGCTAGAGAGTGCAACTTCTGTGCAGTTCAGAAACTGTTGGATTTTTTTCGATTGCACATATAGTTCAAGAATTACGATAGTTTGAACGAACCCTGTAAATTCCTGTTGAGAAGTTATCGCAACATAGACATACAGTAACTTCTATGTTATTTTATTTGATTACTTCTTATGTTTCTACATCCATCTTAAGAACTTTTTAAGACGTTTTATTTCAACTGCAGCAGAGTTTAGCAGACAGGAAGATGTTAGCTTGGGCATCATGTGACTTGGATGAGATGAGATGTAGACCCCCCCCCCCTCCCCAAATATTTTTTTTGCAGATCTGCATGATTCACGTAGGTCACCTATTTTGAGGTAAAAACGGCGAATTTCACCTAAAGGTGACAAGTTTGCACCACTGCAGTATGGTGTCGCAGTGCCCACACTGGAATTAAGTTGACCCTCCCTTTTGCCCATTACTGACCCCTCCCTGTCCCTAGCTCTTTAGCTGTCTAGTTTTAGATTTTGTAGTTTTAGTTTAGTTTTAGATTATCTTAAGCCCCTTTTCCACTATCGAGCCAGCCCAGGCCTGCTTCTTTGGCGCTTTTCCATATGTCGGCCCGGGTCGGGTCAGGTCGGCTCGGCTCGCTTCTTTAGCTCCCCTTCGATACCAGGGTCTAAATTTAGACCCGGAATCTTTTTGCCAGGCTGCGTGTGACGTGTGACGCTGCACACCGTTGATTGGTCAATGGGAATCGTCATCCCATGTTCATAGATTTCTTCGCTAACCGCCATCTTGAAATACCACATTCGCTCTTTGAAAATGTCACTACAGTTTCTGTAATAGCTTATTAATAAAGATTCGAAAAATTATGCTGACCATCGTATTATCTTAGTTTAATGTCATTTCAATGCATCATAGAACTTTTATTTACAACAAGCATAACACAAAAATCGCTATTATGCACCGTCTTTGCCCGTGAATAACACCGGCTGTGAATGTGGTAGAAACACAATACTCCTTTGCTAACTTCACCATCGGTCTACGGTCATTTTGAGCCCTTAACCACCGCGCTGACACCCCGAGAAGTTATGCTTTTAACCGTAAACTAAATGAACCGGGAGTTCACCCGGCCGCTGCTGCTCGCAGCACCGCTTGTTGCTGGTTGAAAGTCCCGTTCACCCGCTGCTGCAAGCGTATCTATAACCAACGCAGACATTGAATGAGCCCCGTGTCAGTCAGCCTTTCCGTAGAAATACATCGCTCCGTTATATATCTAACGTTACATGTTTTAAGGCTGATCTGTGCATGATAGTGCTGCATTATGTTGATCTATTTATATCGATCTATTCTTGCCAATTCCTTATTACCAGTGGAAAGGGGGATGGCTAAAACACTTTGAATGGGATAGATAGGACTTTCCGTTCAATGAAGCATTGATACTCGCGAGTTCATCTCGCTTTTCCCCCCCGTTGATGTATTAAACAATCTAAGCAATCTAATCAGAGCAGTTGTTATTGTGTAATATTATTGATGGATGTGCCATTTTTGATGGAGAGCAGTGAGCGGATGACTTGATGTGAGCATGTATTTGACTAATGCCGATAGTCTTGCTCCGACACCGGAGCTGTCTACAGCGGATTCAAACTATCGTAATTCATGAACTATATGCCCAATCTAAAAAATTCAAAGAGTTTCTGAAAGCAGAGAGGTTGCACTTTTTGAACAGTTGAACTGTACAGAGATTCCGACCCGTGTTGAACATCCTATTTCCTTGTCAAATCGTGTATGCTGTGCACCTAATCTATCCTGAGATGACACAACGCATTTAAGATCACAATCCTCAATAGATTGATTCCATCGTTTTACCGACAAGAAGATTCTACAATCTATCAGCCTTTCCGTAGAAATACATCGCTCCCTGTATAACGTTATATATCTAACGTTACATGCTTTAAGGCTGATCTGTGCATGATGGTGCTGCATTTTGACATAATTCTTATCGCATTTCCCCCCGTTGTGCTGTGCCGTTCCATAGTCCAGAGCTTCATCATCCCCCTTCTAAAACTGCCATCACCCCTTTCCATCCCTGGCGTCATTTTATCAATGAACGTGGTATTATACATATTTACATATTACATATTTGTTGTTATTTATGGAAGTGTCTGGTTGCTGGAGGAACCAGGACGCCGGCTACACTGCACAGTTTAGCCCGAAATAGAGAGTGCAGCACCGCGCCAGCTGGATGAAATTCCTGTTGACAGCGGGGGGAGAGAATCGTTTTAACAGGGAATTCGCTGCCGCGCTGTGTCGACGGTGATAGGAGTGTAGTATCGACACCAGTCAAATGGATTTGGATTCCCTGTACTCTCCCCTATCCGGACACGTTTGAATTGTTATCCTAACCCACGGTAAACCGAAGTTATTAACCCGCAAAGGGCACCGTGTTTGTCTGCACACAATGATACTACAGTTCATAAAGCAGACAAGTGAAGGCAGTGGTTTTAAGGGTTCAAAAAACATGACTTTATTATGTGTACATAGCTTCCTCTCTCTCTTTCTCTCCAAAAAAACACGGTTAATAATATACCACATGCCGAGGGAAAGGCATACGATAGCTTCAAGTTCCTCCATGTTGCTGTTGTTGTGGCTGTGTTGTGTCTCGTGAAAATATACGTCACCACCATGGCGCACTTTTATGACGCGTAACTCCGCCTACTATCTCCTACTCCTCCTACTAGTTCCTGGTCTGTTGTGTATAGTGGAAAACCAGAACTGTTCAAAAGCGGGCCGAAGCGACCCGACCCGACCCGACCCGAACCGAGCCGAAGCGACCCGGCCACTGATGGAAAAGCGCCATTAGACTGTTTTAGACTAGTTTTAGTTTTAGACTATGTAGTTTTAGTTTAGTTTTAGTCTATATTGACGGAAAGTTTTAGATTATCTTAGACTGTTTTAGACTAGTTTTAGTTTTAGACTATGTAGTTTTAGTTTAGTTTTAGACTATGTAGGCCAGGTTTTGTATTGTATTTGTTTGTGGTGGATGTTGTTGTTGTATGCCTGTGAACAGGTCACACTTGAAAATGAGCCCTTGGGGGTCAATGTGTTTTTTACCTGTATAAATAAAGGTTAAATAAAAAAAAAAAAAAATAGGTACATCGGTATCTGCTTGATCTTTTCACAAAACTCTTATTTTTGTTTCCCCTCAAGGAAGGTTTCAGCTACCACTCATGCACTCCTTGACCGTCAGTAAATGTGTTTTATGTTGACGCAAAACGCAAGCAACTTTAAGGGAACATTCATTAGCACGTTGTTGGGCAGTGAATGAATGTGTTTGAATTCTGGTGGATCGATCATATTGGACTCTGTATCGTGTATTTTCTCTGTCCTCGGTTCAGATTTGAGTGTGTATGTTTCTGCTCAAAAGATGGGTTTAGTCTCGTAACGCTTTACATTGCCGCTTTTAATAATCGCCATGGTCTCCAAACATATCAGACATACGGGGTTTGAACTGAACTGCCCGTGGGAAGAATGAACATGTGAGAGTCTGTCCATTCTTCATTAAACAAAGGACAAAACAGAGATAATTGTATTCGGTAAACCTGACAAAAGATCGAAAGTCAGTGCAAAACTTTCTCTCTCTAAACTAAAAAACAGGTCAGAAATCTTAGTGTAATTCTAGACTCTAAACTTCAACAGCCACATGAACTCGATAACTAAATCAGCCTACTATCACCTGACAAACATAACAAGAATGAGAGGTTTCATGTCCAAATAAGACCTTGAAAAAAACCTCATCCATGCATTTGTTTCGAGTAGACTTGATTATTGTAATGGTCTACTAACAGACCTATCTAAAGGGGCTGTACGTAAGCTGCAGGTCATCCAAAACGCAACTGCTAGGGTCCTAACAAAAATGAATAAGTTTGAACACATTACACCAATCCTGAGATCCCTACACTGGCTACCAGTCTCTCACAGAAAATGGTCTTGGACCAAAATACATCAGATCTCCTCCCACCCTATATTCCCGCAAGGCCCCTAAGGTCAGGTGAGACTAATCAGCTAATAATTCCAAAAGTAAAAACAAAACACGATGCAGCAGCTTTCAGTCACGCTGCTGCATGCTCCTGGAACAAACTCCCAGAAGAAATCAACAGGTGCAAACCCTAAACATATTTAAATCTAAGCTGAAAACCTTCATGTTTTGCAGCAGTTATGATTAAATACTTCTATCAATGTCTTTTATCCATGAACTATTGTCTTATTAAATGTTTTATCTATTTACCTCTTATATTTGCTTTTATTCAGTCATTTTTATTTTCTTGCTATGCTCCTCTTGCTGTATTTTTAAATAATGCATGTAAAGCACTTTGAATTGCCCCTGTTGTATGAAATGTGCCATACAAATAAACTTGCCTTGCCACTGGCAGCATTGATTTTCCAGCAGTGCAATGACCCTCACCACTACACAACAAAGACTTACCATCCGTGTCTTCAATCTCCACTTCTACTTCGACCTCTTCTTTCACCATCACTCCCTCCTCCCTCATTTCTTCTCCTCCATCTTCTTCTTTCACCATCACACCCTTCTGCATTACAGCTGCACCTCCATCTTCTTCTTTCACCATCACTCTCTTCTCCTCCACTTCTTCTTTCACCATCACTCTCATCGCCTCCACTTCTTCTTTCACCATCACTCTCTTCTCCTCCACTTCTTCTTTCACCATCACACCATTCTCCTCTACATCTTCTTCCTCCAGCTTCACTGCCACCATCTCTGGACCCCACCATGTGATTTTCAGGGCTGGAAAACCACAGTCACATCCGGGGGACTCTGTGGACTCTGGTTCATACATGGTTACATGAGCTGAAGAGGACCTGCAGCTAGAAACAATGGAGGCACAAACAGTGCAGAGTCAATTATAAATGACAGCCAACCAGTTCACTGAAAGCCCATCTAGACTGACAGGACATGTCCTGCAAATGCAATAATCTATGGATTACTGATTGCATTTCTTTGTAATTAAAGGGTCTGGAAAATAGACATTAACGGTTCCAATTGTTCCAATTTTGATATTTGATATTTTAAATACTTTACACGAAAAAATGACAATAATCTTCTAGTTATGCTCAACTTCCTGGTCAGACAGAGGGCTGTATGGGCGTGGACTTTGCACGCTTGACTGGCAGCTCCCTTCCAAGCTAGCTTGCTGCGTTATCATACATGACATTCATCTATAGTTATGCACCTGGCAGTATAATTCATCATATCAATTCTTCTTCTTCGGCGTATGGGTAGTTGTTTTCCTCTCCACTCCACCAGGCTCGGGGCCGAGGGGCTACCCTTTTACCACCCCGAGACCTGGTTGAGGGGCTCACCCGGGCTATATTTCTGGACACCCCTCCAGAAGCCACGTCATCCGGAGACGATTGAGCCTCACCCAGGATAGCCTTGGCAAGTCCATCCCGAGGGGCTCAGGGCCGGCGACTGGGATGTGGTCGCGGAGTTTGGAGGTGTTTGCCTCCCACTCCGCGCGCCACATATAATCCGCCCATCCTGCCGCACTGATGTTAAGATCTCTGCATTGCTGCCTGAGATCCTGTGCGGCAGGCACAAATGGGTGTCTCGACTTGAGACGACGGGAGGGCTCCGCTGTTATAGTGAGCCTATCATGGAGCAGATGGTTATTAAGCTCCACGGCCCGGCAGGCGAGACGTGCTGTGGCTCCCATGCGGCGGAGGCCTGCGGGCTGGATGCCTGCTAGGATGGGAAGGTTGTCCACGGGGGTAGGACGCAGGCATCCTGTCACAATGCGCAAGGCTTCGTTTATAGGCGAGTCAATGAGGCGGGTGTGGGCACTGCGACACCATACTGGGGCGCAGTATTCACTAGTTGAATAAACGAGGGCTAGGGCTGCCGTGCGCAAGGTCCTTGCGCCGGCGCCCCAGCCCGAGCCAACCAGTCGCCTCATCAACGCCACACAAGCTGTTAACTTCTTGCGCAGTGACTCGAGGTGCCGGCGAAACGTGAGCGTCCTGTCCAATGTCACGCCGAGATAGATTGGCTCAGCGGAACATGCCAGGGGAGTTCCATCTAGGTATACTCTAAGCTCACGTTTAGCCTCCCTGTTGTTAAGGTGGAAGGCAGCCGACACCGTCTTTGCCTCGCTAAGCTTCAATCTCCATTTCCGGAAGTATGCCACTAGTGTCTGTCATATCAATTCAATGACCACCATTAGCATACTTTACACCTGGCACCCTATGGTGAATTATTGAACCAGGGTTCGACAGTAACGCTTGCCCGGAGCAAGTAAAAAATTCACCGGATTTGTTTGCGCGAGCCCGACAACGCTGCTGGATCCTGGATATTTTTACCTGTGTGCAGGAAGAACAACAGACGGCGCAGGCGCCAGACCAGACTAGATGATCGTGGAGTGAAGATATTATTATTATGCCGTCTGTTGTTCTTCCTGCACACAGTTAAACATATCCAGGATCCAGCAGCGTCATCGGGCTCGCGCAAACAAATACTTGCTCCGGACAAGCGTTACTGTGGAACCCTGTGAACACAATAGGCTACTTGTGGACAGGATTCACAGCCTGTGTATGACTTACTGATCAGTTGTACCACAATGGTGTTGTCCTCCTTTTCTAATTCGCTGCCGTATTTTCACAATATCCGCCATGTTTAGTTTCTTCCCACACTGGACGTAGCACTGGCGCATGTCGTCATGACCAGAACAAGCAGAAGCATCCATCATTGCCCAGATGGGGAGTTCACAGTGCAGGGAATCCTACGAATAAAGATTATCAAAATATTAAAACAAAAGTGAAGAAATGTAATTACAGGGGTGCAAACTGGCGATGGTCCAAAAAGGTGACTTTTTTTTTGCCCGTAGATGGTTAGCTCTATCAATAACAGTGGTCTAACAATGATGCGCGTGTAAGTAGCGATGGCCCTGACCTTAACACCCTCATAATTAATGTAAGCAAAAATAATTATGCGGGTTCCTGCAGGTTTCAACAAGTTACATTTAAGACCTTTATAAGACCACTTTTAATAGATTTTAAGACCTATTGAGCAAGTATTGGTATTAGACTCACATTCGTTGATTATTTTCATTAGCAATGCTGGGTGATCTGTTCTGTTGCATATAGAACAATGATAATGTAAGTTAGCCTACTCTATCAATTTCTTGATTCATTTCCATTGCTTCTCAACACATTAGATATAATAGCATAAATAACAGAATAAACTCACACACTTACTCACACTCACTTACACTGCATAGCCTACATACTGAGATATGGCACACACACACACACACACACACCTCTCACAGGAGGTCCACACACACACACACACACACTATATTTACTAAACCACACATACCGTTGCTACCACTGCAAGTTTGAAGAAATTCTAACTTCACATGCCTACAGTCGAATCGCCTCCTATGGCGATTATCGTATCGAGGCCTCTTGTCTTATCATTTCACGTGGCAAAATATCGGGGTTTTGGGAGCAGCTTAACCAATGTTACACGAGCAATAAGTGTGCGATAAGTTTTGTTTTATATGTTGTCTCTCATCTGCATGCGTCGTATTCCCACGCAGTGGGTCTGGCGACAATAATACATTTTCCGGTCGGACTTTTTAAATAAAAATATAATCGATTCTACGCAAGTCTAAAGCACACAGAAGCCATTAAAAATATATATTTTGAAAGTCTCGCCCTTTGTCTGATCCTGATGTTATAGAAGCAGTGTAGCAGCAGGTTAAAAGCGAGGTAAAGGGGGACCCGAGACAGTCTCGGGCAGCGTTCGTAAATTCGCTCTGCGCACTGGGCTCAACGTCATAAAGGGACCAAGTAATTTGATTGGACAAGAGGCATTCCACGACTGCTGATCAGATTTCCAGAGCGAATTTACGAACGCAGCCTAGGGCAAACCACTCGCCGACTCGTTTTTTTCATAACACGAAACTTGAAGTTGTAAAGTACCCACTCGATATAATAAACAACAGTTTAACAATCACTAAATACTTATAATGATCATCTAATTATGTGTAGTTATGTGTTTCTAGCATGTCGATGTTCTATCAGGTAAATTCGCTAGAACTAACCTCCATACCCTGGTTCAGAAGAAGAAATCAGTCCTTCGTCACTTACATCGTCGTCCTCGATGAAACTTTTAGGTGGATTGGTTACCCTAGCCTAGATGGTCTTTGTGACATTTCACAATCACAAACATATACTGTATGTACAGAAACTCACTAAAGTATAAAACACCGCTAAAATACTGCTTCTCTTCAAATCACTCCATGACACTTTGAGGTCAGTGCATTTGTTTTTTTGGTGAACTACCGTAATAACCCTAAATGGCTAGAGAGTGCAACTTCTGTGCAGTTCAGAAACTGTTGGATTTTTTTCGATTGCACATATAGTTCAAGAATTACGATAGTTTGAACGAACCCTGTAAATTCCTGTTGAGAAGTTATCGCAACATAGACATACAGTAACTTCTATGTTATTTTATTTGATTACTTCTTATGTTTCTACATCCATCTTAAGAACTTTTTAAGACGTTTTATTTCAACTGCAGCAGAGTTTAGCAGACAGGAAGATGTTAGCTTGGGCATCATGTGACTTGGATGAGATGAGATGTAGACCCCCCCCCCTCCCCAAATATTTTTTTTGCAGATCTGCATGATTCACGTAGGTCACCTATTTTGAGGTAAAAACGGCGAATTTCACCTAAAGGTGACAAGTTTGCACCACTGAATTAAAAAAAAATCATTTTTTTTTACCAGAAGTGGAAAACAGTCGATAATCCTACAAACTGGGATAATGAAACCCTAATGATGGCTACAGGCTATGATGCATGGCTGGCAAAGGCCTCGACGTGCTTTCTCCTAGACATTTATGAGGAGATTTTCAACATCACTGATGTGCTGTTTAATGTGCTGCAAAAGAAGGGAATGGACATTGGTTATTGTTGTTCTAGGATCCAAGATACAATGACCGCTTTGGAAAACAAACTTCAGGACTTCGATGCGCGCTACGCTCAATTTGACCAGAAACGCAGCCAGCTAAATCTCACTGAGGGGCGAGCGAAACCCAACCAACCCATCAAAGACCAGAGGAAGATACTTTATAACAGGAATTTTTTTTACACGCTCACACAGATGAAGGCTAGATGTAGCAACTTCTAATGTTTTAATTTCAAGCAATTTAACCAAATGTCAAAAGAATTTGACAATGCCAAATTTGAGAGCCTGGCTTTGTATCATAAATATTTCGATTTCGTTAGACTTAAGGCAGATTTAGTTGGACTTTACCAAATCCAAGAGGTGAGGGAGAAAACACCTGAGGAGATGCTTGGATGGATCATTCAGCATGACTTGGCTGAAACAGTTCCAGAGGCAGCAAATTTGATTAAACTAGTCCTAACCATACCAGCAACAACGGCATCTGTTGAGAGGTCATTGGGTACTGCTGTGCTGCTGGTTATGGCTTCTTATTTAAGACTTCCTCTGCTTTTACCTTTGAATATAGTCATGTGCCGTTGTGTTTGGAGAGAGAGCTGCTTAATCAATCGCTGAGATAGGCCTAATGTCGCTGTCCGTGCCAGTGGTTCTGAACCAAAAGTGTTTGAGAGGGAGGGTTTGTGATGTGATGTCAAGTGCCTGTGTGACAAAGTGTGAAAAGAAAGTGTGTTGTGAGTTTACTATGGAGGTTGGAAACGGTGTGTGTCTGTGTTGTGCGTGTGTGCGTTTGCGATGTTGAAACTGGACTTGTAGATTTCAGCAGGCTGGCTACTTGAAAAGATCTTGGTTCAAAAAAGATTGAACAATGAGCACCCCTGATATAGTCGAAACTGGCAACTGTTTTTTTTTTTTGGGTAATCTGATCACAAAGTGACACTACCGTTTATTAGCGGGTTCTAGGGCATCAAAATTGCATTTCCTTGAAACTGCGTTCACTGATAGCATGTATGTGTAATTACGTGTATTTCTATATGTTATGCTTACCCAATCTAAAAGCTCACGGCACGTGCCTGATATATATACTGTATATATATGCAGTTTGGACACTGACAGAATTGTTGTTATTTTAGCTGTTTACCAAAACATATTCAAGTTGCAGTTATAGAATGCATATGGCCTTAAAGTGCAGACTCTGTCCCAATTCACCCCTAGCCCTTCGTTTTCACCCCTATGGCTCGATTTGCGCGTTCACGTTTAGGGGTAGGGCTATCCCAATTCATATTTCATCGAGCCATGGCTTCATTTCGAGGGCTAACTATGACTTTGTTTCGAGCGATTCCAGGACCAGACTAGCTTTGAAGCCATAGGGGTACGCTACCCCTTGATTCCAGGATGCATTGCGAATCATCTACAGAAATTTTATGTCGCTCTATTCAATGCGGAAATGTCATTTTACTTTCTCTGTAATTACTTATTAATAAAGATTTGAAAAATTATGATAACCATCTTATTGTCTTAGTTTAATGTCATTACAATGCATTATAGACCTTTTATTTATAACAAGCATAACCCAAAAATCGCTTTTATGTCGGTGCTGTGTCTAACGTTACAGTAACGCAACGCTGCATGACAGTCGAGCATTTCAGAGATGTACAATCATAAATCAATTATTACCTGTGGCGTTTGACAGCGGATGATGGTAAACATGTAAAGTTATCTATCAAACGTTCGTCTGACCTATTTCCATAGGCACCCGCAATCTAATCCGAGCAGTTGTAGGTAATATTATTAATGGGTTGTATCATTCATTTAAATGCATTATAGACCTTTTCTTTATAACAAGCACAACAACAACAAAACGTTATTATGCCGATGTGCTGTGTGTCTAACGTTACAAGCTGATTTGTGCATGACAGCCGCGCATTGACATATTTCCATGTCTGATGTCTAATGTCTGATGTACTAATGTAATTTCAATGCATTATAGACCTTTTCTTTACAACAAGCATAACAACAAAAATCGCTTTTATTCCGAGGTGCCTATGCTTAACATAGAAAGTTCCACAGTCCATATAAATACATCGGTGCGCGATTACAGAGATATACAATCATGTTTATTTTAAAATAAATTGTGGTGTTTGACAGTGGATGATGGTAGACATATTTAATGTAAAGTTATCTATCTAAAGTTATCTATCCACAGGCTGATATGTGCATGATAAGCGCGAATTCTGGAATGAGGAATGGTATCAAGTTATTATGCCGATGTGCTGTGTGTCTAACGTTACAAGCTGATTTGTGCATGACAGCCGCGCATTGACATATTTCCATGTCTAATGGCATATGACACGCGAAATGTAACTACAGTTAAGGATACGCGTAAAGGATGATGATCTATCACCGTTCGACTCTACTGAGAAATGTTTCCGCCTATTTGTCATCTCTCCTTCACGGGCAAATGTGGCCGCGTCCCCAAGAGATCCTCTTTCTACGTTTTTGACCACGACTATGATGGATTGATTTTTGGATTCTTGACGAATTCTTAACGTGATTTTTGGACAACGCTTTATGACTACTGATGGACTCGTGTGTATGTGGTGGCTGAGGATTGAGTCACGGGTATCTTTGGAGGAACATCGTGCGCTGACAGATCTGGTTAATACTCTGTGTTTTGGTTGGAGTCATTCATTGTCATTATTGCGATGTCCACAAAAAAGACATCGTTGACGGAAGAGACTAAAAAAGGAACGTCTAAACTACAGTGTGTTGATAACAAACGAAAAAAGATGCTTATAGCACACGCAACAGAAATAAACACAGCTGAAGGCATTGCGAGATGTGAGAATTCGCCGGCAACATAACGCGTCACCCGTACCGCGTCTATTTAAACCACTGTTGATGACGTCATGAAGGGCTGTCCCAATTCATAGGGGTAGATTTCAAGGGGTATGGCTTATGGCTCTGTTCGAAGGCCTTGGCTTCGAATCGAGTCACACTCGAAAACGAGCCATAGGGGTAGAAAAGGGAATCGGGATTGGCCCTAAATACCCTCTTTAATTTGAGGGTATTCACATCCAAATTGGAGGAAGGGTCTAGGAATTACAGCTCTTTAATATGTGGCCCCCTCTTTTTCAAGGGAAAACCAAAAGTTTAGCTTTTTCTGTGTTGACAACACCGCCTTTACAGGCCACAGGATAAGAGTGCAGACGAAATGAAAATAGCTATTAAAAGGTAAGAGATTACAGATTTGAATAGATCAAGTTTGTATTGTTACATTTAAAATATATAGGGGTGTAGTAACAGTACAGACACATTTCAGTTTGTGGTTTTGAAGTCACGGTTCACTACCTTTTCAGTACAGCAGTGTAAAAGTAAGTAAGTAAGTAAGTAAGTAAAGCTTTATTTACATAGCGCCTTTCGAACATGAAATGCAATCTTTTACTTAACAAAAAGTGCCATGGATAAGCCGTGGAAATAGTTTGTGCTTGTTTATAAAGGGCTGGTAACATTTGCTGTCTGAAATGCGGACGAGAGGGAACTAGTAGGCCTACGTCATGTCATGAGTAATTCACTACGGTAATGTTACCGAGTTGGCTGGTTAACTAGCCAAACAAAGCCACATCTATTAACATGATTGTATTTGATTGTAATGAATAAGTATGTAATAATGATCTAACGCAGCTCCACCTATGAGCGGCTGCAGCCCTGTACTGACCATTGTATCTAGCAGCTCTCTGCTTCATTCATCAATCACTCCAACTCCTACCGTCAGGTCGGCGCCTCCGTTGTTGTTCAAGCTAGTGTCGCTTTCCCGGTCTTTGTGTAATAAGTGAACATGTTGTAATGTTTGCCCTCTAGCACAGTTATAAACTTAATAAATGACTCGTGTTGTCTTCAGTCTCAGCACTGTGTGCGTTTATTGATCCACCATTTTAGTTCCACGTCCCGTTTCACATCCCGTTCCCTGATCTCGCGAGAATTGCTGACGTCTATCCTATGGCCAGCGGTGATGTATAATATTATGATTTAGTGTGTGTGTGTGTGTGTGTGTGTGTGTGTGTGTGTGTGTGTGTGTGTGTGTGTGTGTGTGTGTGTGTGTGTGTGTGTGTGATGCGTCAGATGTTACAACTCCTTTTTTCCAAAAAAAGTGCTACCTTACACAATAATAATTAGTCTAACAGGTGGATCAATAACCCCACACAGTGCTGAGACTGAAGACAACACAAGTCATTTATTGTGTGTGTGTGTGTGTGTGTGTGTGTGTGTGTGTGTGTGTGTGTGTGTGTGTGTGTGCGTGCGTGTGTGCGTGCGTGCGCGCGTGTGTGTGTGTGTATAAGCATATGTTGAGTGTGTATTGTGTGTGTGTGAATGTGTGCATTGTTGTTATTATCATTATTAATGTGTCTTTCTCCTTTGTTGCCTGTTAGTTCGTTTAGATGTGTCTTGGTGGTTGACCCCTTCCTCCTACTGTTTTTCAAGTCAACTTTGTTATCCTCATGAGTATAACTATTACTATTTGTATTGTTTTGTTTTCTTTCATTGGTTACTGAATAAGAATGTCTTTTGTCTTTTTTTTCCTAAATAAAATAAGAATATGAATAAGAATGTCTTTTTTTCTAAATAAAATTAGTCCCCTGAAGAAGGTGATGCTACAGCATACAATGTGATTCTAGAGAGTTGCATGCTTCCAACTTTGTGACAACAGTTTGGGGAAGGCCCTTTCCAGGTTCAGCATGACAATGCCCCCATACACAAAGTGAGGTCCATAATGACAAGGTTTGCTGAGTTTGGTCTGGGAGAACATGACTGGCCTGCACACAGAGCTCTGACCTCAACCCCATCGAACACCTTTGGGATGAATTGGAACGCCGACTGCGAGCCAGTCCTTCTCTCCCAACATCAGTGGCCGACCTCAGTAATGCTCTTGTGGCTGAATGGGAGCTGTTACGTACCGTGTTGGTGTTCTGTGTGTGTTTGTGTTGTAGCAGGCCTGGGGCCCGTTCCACTAAGCGAGATTATCCACCCTGGGTACGAACACTTTGCCCGGCTGCCCTCGAAAAGGCGGTACAGGACCATGGCCGCAAGGACAAACAGACTGAAGCTCAGCTTCTACCCCAGGGCCATCCAGGCCCTGAACACAGCAAAGACCTAGGTTCTGGGCCCTGGACAGTCTGGACGGATTGATGGCAGCTGCTGGATTGAAAAAATCAGGTGTAGTGCTGAGGCACAAATGTGTACATTTCAAGCCTGCAAACTGCGACACTTTAAATGAATGTGCAATAACACTATGTGCAATATGACAACCCTAGTCGTCTTATCTGTACAGTATAGTATAGTGGATAGTGTACAATGTACATAGCCTTTATTTATGTAAACCAGCTCCTTTCCCTTCTTGTTTTTTTTTTTGTTGTTGTTTTTTCTTTCCTAGCACCAGGGGAGCCACCCCTCCCAAATTTCGTTGTTTGGTACTTGTACTATAGCAATGACAATAAAGACCATTCATTCATTCATTCATTCATTCATTCATTCATTCATAAAGTAATGCGTGCGTCAAAAAAGGCTCACAGGCGGAAACTACATCCCGAACGACAGTTCCTCAAGTGTCTTTTAGGAAATATTAGTTCCCACTTCACACGAGATAGATAGAAGGATAGGTTGACTGTGTGATAGATAGATAATTTGATATTTTGAAAGTGTGATCGATCGATAGATAGTTTGATTGTGTGATAGATAACTTGATATTTTGAAAGTGTGATAGATAGATCGATAGATCAATAAATAAAAGAGTGTATAAAAAAAAGTAATTGTCTCAACTTGCATTGCTGTCATCTCAGCGGTCTGGCTGGCGCAGTGGTTAAAGCAACCTGCTAGAGTTCCAAAGGTTGCGGGTTCGAGACTTGATTTAAGTGTTTTTTTTTTTTTTTTACATTTAACCGAAGCCTTCATGCAAATCGATTTACAACATATATATATATATATTGATTGAAATAAATCAGGCGATCAGGCAACTCGGGATTGGAATTCAAGCCTCAGGTGATTCCTCGAACGAGGATCAGGCTTGTGTGATGAGTGTTCACAGAACACCGGCTTACAAATCTTCGATATGGGCGCGTGCACGCAGACATAAAGAGCCCCGAAGAGTCGATCTGTCGAAATGAAGATACTCCACTCTGCAGGGGTTCTACATTTGCGCAGCATTCCGAATTATTGATCTTTATGAAGACGGAAAAATAAGATGTAAAATAGTGCAATACTGCCGCAATTAACAAGGCGAGGGAAATGGTTTGGCAAGAAATTGCTGACCGATTAAATGCGTAGGTCATACTATCCCCAGTTATTGTTAGTTCATATTTTAATAAATGAATTTTACTACTGTGGTGATATCAGCAGCAGGCTACAAACCATCATAACGCCACAATGGCCTAGTGGTATCGATCGCTGCCATAGTATATATTCGTCATTTTTAGACGGTGGTTCAAATCCCTCTTCTGACACACTTTTTACTGCATTTCGTTGTCTGAATCTAATCTAAAATCTCATCTAAAAAAGTATGTAGGCTATAAAATGATGGTGCAGGCTAATTTACAAGAACTGACACGATTACAGTGGTGTTTGAAGCCTTTGTATGAAATCTTCGGTTAAATGTAAAAAAATAAATAATCACATAGTCAAGTCTCGAACTCGCAACCTTCAGAACTCTAACTGGTTGCCTTAACCACTGCGCCAGCCAGACCACTTTGTCAAAAGCAATGCAAGTTGATAGACATACCTATTTATTTTATTTTATTTTTTACACTTTTTAATTTATTTATCCATCGATCTATCTATCTATCACACTTTCAAAGTATCAGGTTATCTATCACACAATCAAACTATCTATCTATCGATCGATCACACTTTCAAATTATCAAATTATCTATCTATCACACAGTCAAACTATCTAATCTATCTATCTCGTGTGAAGTGGGAACTAATATTTCCTAAAAGACACTTGATGGAACTGTCGTTCGGGATGTAGTTTCCGCCTGTGAGCCTTTTTTGAGCACGTATTACTTTAGCCAGTCTTTTAGCCTGCTTGCGACCAGGCTAATAATATCTGACTCAGAAGGAGCTCAACCAAGCAGCGAATTATTTGAGCCACATTGATGGAACCGAACGCAAGCTAACATTATCGAGGCTTAGAACTTTATCGACGCTTAGAAGATAATCTACCTTAGTGGAATGGGCCCCTGGTCTTTCCACTATAAATGTTCTGTGTCCTCAGTGTTCTCTCTCTCTTTCCTGTTTTGAGCTGTGGCAGGGCTCTGGTGGGTTGAGCCTTGTTTGGTTTTGTTTGTGTTATTTGTTTTGTTCATTTAGATGATTTATGTAAGTTTTTTATTCATTCATCCATTTATTATATTACCTTGTTTATGTATTTTGTTTGTTAATCATTTGTTTATTTGTGCACACAGGGACAGATGACTAGTTGAGATACCCTGGGTTTACATCTGCATACACGTAGGACATACCTGCTGTCTAGCACCCCAGTTTAGAGTGAGCACCACCCACTGTACTTTTGAGGTGCCTAGCACCTGTAAAGGGGGGGTGGGGGTTATTATTTTGATTACTTTTATTTGGTGTCACTGTTAGTTACCTCTCTGTTCCCTGTGTTGCTGTATCAATAAATATCTAGTTCATTGCAACCCGTAGATTCCTGGTTTTTGTGTGACTGCACCCTCACTTGTCCAAGTTGTTGCTCTACTGTATGTTGCGCCCTTCTACCCCGAGTCACCAGGGGGAGTAACAGGAGCAAATCCCTGCAACCATAGAGTTCTAAAATCTAGTAGAAAGTCTTCCCAGAAGAGTGGAAGCTGTTACAGCAGCAAAGGTGGGACCAACTCCATATTAATGCCCGTGGTTCTGGAATGACAAGTTCAACAAGCACATATGGGTGTGATGTTCGGGTGTCCCAATACTTTTGTCCATATAGTGTATATGGAAACTAAATTATTTAAATATTTTATTGTTTATTCAGATTTACAGAATTGGAATGCTCTGCCCTTGGAATGCCCTTGGATCTTAGATCAGCTGGCTCGGTCGAGGTTTTTTAAAAAAACTGTAAGACTGTCTTGTATACACGTGGCTTTTGGATAGCCCCAAGGGCCTGTCTCTCTGTGTCCTGTTGATGTTGTTGTACACCTGTTGTCTGTTATTTGTTTTTATTTTCACTTGCTTGCCTGCTTTAACCTGCTGTGGCTTTCACTCTTTTATTATGCTTTATTGTGTTTCTTCTTTGTTATGTAAAGCACTTTGTGACCCTTGGTCTGGGAAAGGTGCTGTATAAATACATTTTACTTACTTACTTACACCACCTATAACCTCACCCTGCACCAGATCGGACATCAGCTCCAGTCTATGTAAGGGAACCGACAGGACGTCCAACCCTAATCCCTGATCCACAACACCCCTGTGTGTGTCTGTCACCGGCAGGAAAGGAACACTGACTAACACAAATGATTCAGACACCCCCAATGTTCCTCAGGATCTTCACAGGAACCTTTTCATCAGCCCCCCCCCCCCCCAGAGATACAAAACCCTCGGTGATAAAAGGTGCGCAATCTGAATCAATTCATGTCTTATCATACACTCAGGGTTCCTACAAGTTTCAACAAGTCAACTTCAAGACCTTTTTTAGACCTTGAATATAATTTTAGACCTATTCGCGACACCATATGATAGCTTTTTGTCATCCTCGAGGTGATGAAATTAGGGATTCGTTGAAGTCATCTATGATGACATCTATCCCGGACTGGCCTTCCTTCTAACAGAGTCGATCTGTAGTCTGTATTACCCTAAAGGTAAACTAAGATACTTAGGCTAGAGGCGGAGAGATTCACCCTGCTGTTCACTGTTTTACTTGCTTCCTCCTATTGTCATATCCCACAAATTAGTCTCAATAATAGCACTTAGAAATCATAGGCACATAGGTCCCTGTAGTTAATGACAGCTCTGATATTTTGTTAGGCTAGGCTAACCATTTAGTAGTAACTATAACGTGCATTGAATCTAATGCTTTACAGTTGACAATAAGGGTACAAGGGACCTTTGTTACATAGGGAATTCCTAATAAATGCTGTGCCTGTCTCTAAATCCTGCAACATAACCTACTACCAAGAACCTTCTGACTGAACAAACCTATTGCTTTCTATAGCTTATTAACCTTTGAACCTAGTAATAATTTTACCCTCGCCTTAAGCATGCCATTCATCAAGATCCTCACTAGCGCCACCTAGGGGCAAGGCCAGGTAGTGGAGCAGCGAACGGTATGGTCATGCCGCATGACATCAAATCAAATCAAATTTTATTTGTATAGCGCATTTCTTACAAGATGCAACTCAATGCGCTTCACATAATAAACATTCTCAGTCAATCAGTCAATCAATCAATCAATACTGACAGAGCCGCAAGCAGGCAAAAGTAAAAACCTGTACACTATGTAGCCAGGAAAATTCCCTTGCAGCCCTCTACAAAAAGAGCGACTACTAGCCAGTTTGCCTACCAGCACCCAGCGGTGGGCCCCCCCCGGGGAGCCCCTGCCGCCCCACACACACAGCCCGCCCCACCACCAGCACACCCGGCCCAGCCAAGCAAGCACAGACCATAAAAGGCCCCGCACAAGGAGGGCCAAGCAGGTGCCCCGGCGTCGGAACAGACCAGGCACACGGGGCAGCCGGGGGCCCCCAAGGGGAGGCCCAAGGACCACCGGCGCAAAGCAAGCAAGCAAGGGCGAAAAACCTGTACACCATGTATCCAGGAAAAGTTCCATGCATATTATCGGCGTACACACTGTCCATATATTTAGTGTTATATCTGCATCGTTCTGCATCCAGCATGGGCACAGGTCCTGCCAAAAGAGAATCTCAAGCGCAGTTATGATGCAACAACACAATAAAGATAAAGATAGCATAGTGATCCTAGTTCTATAATGTCCAATGTCTCCCTTAGTTAACAAAAGGCGACATTGAATAAGTAGGTTTTGAGGTCTCGCTTAAACATTTCCTGAGTTTTAGACAACCTCAGGCCCTCAGGTAGGGTGTTCCACAATCTAGGAGCATATATGCTAAAAGCTGATCCTCCAAATCTCTTAGTCCTAGCCTCTGGCACTATTAGAAGTTCCGTGCCACTAGACCTTAGGAGTCTAGCTGGTGTGTATCTTATGAGCATGTCCACCATGTAATTGGGCGCGTCGCAGTGGAGTGATTTATAGACTAATAAAAGGATCTTAAAGTCTATTCTATAACTGACAGGGAGCCAGTGTAGTGATCTCAAGACAGGTGTGATGTGCACTCTTCGTTTGGTCCTAGTAAGGACACGAGCAGCAGCATTCTGAACCATTTGTAGTCTATTTATCATTTTTTGGGGGAGACCTGTCAGGAGAGCATTACAGTAATCTAGCCTACTAGTAACAAACGCATGCATTAATTTTTCCGTGTCTGCCTGGGAGAGAAATGATTGTACCTTAGTGATGTTTCTTAAATGGTAGAAGGATATTTATTTGTATTTGTTTTTCTGATTTTATCCCTTTTTCACCCAATTTGGTATCCAATTGCACCCAACCTAGTATCCAATTATCCCCTGCCTATTGCGTAGGATCCGCCGCACGACCCCGTGGCCGGCAGCCCCAGAGGAGATAGCCAGGCAGACTAGCTGTCTGGCTCCTCGAGCCCGACACCGTTATTCCAGCACCAGACGGGGGCGGTGTTGCGCGACGGATCCTTGTCCGGAAATAGTCCTATACCCCCCTTGGGAGCGGCCGCTCAATATGCCGCTCCCTGTGGGCCCCGGCCATATCCGGATCTGGCGAGACCGGGATTCGATCCCAGTCCCTGGTGGGCAGCTTGCACTAGAGGCTAATGCTTAGACCGCTGCGCCACCGCGGGGCTTGTAGAAGGATATTTTAATAGTATTATTAATATGAGTTTAAAAATGTAGATCTGGGTCAATTATGACACCAAGATTCCTAGCCTGACATTTAGTGTTAAGAGCTAGTGTTTTCAAATGTGCAGATAATTTCTCTCCCCCAGTTTTCTCGCCAATGATCAATACCTCTGTTTTTTCTTGATTGAATTTTTTTGGCATCCAAATATTAATATCAGCAATACAATCTATCAGGTGGTCGATCATCTCGTAGTCGTTGGGAGTTACTGAGATATAAAGCTGAGTGTCGTCAGCATAGCTATGGTAGTTAACGCTATGCCTCTTGATAACAGAACTAAGGGGTAGCATGTGAATGAATGAATGAATGAATGAATGGTCTTTATTGTCATTGCTACAGTACAGGTACCAAACAACGTAATTTAGGAGGGGTGGCTCCCCTGGTGTTAGGACAGGGGAAAAAAAATCTCAAGAAGGGAAGGAGCTGGTTTACATAAATAAAGGCTATGTACACTATCCACTATACTATACTGTACAGATAGACGACTAGGGTTGTCATATTGCACAGTAGTGTTATTTCACATTTATTTAAAGTGTCGCAGTTTGCAGGCTTGAAATGTACATGTTTGTGCCTCAGCACTACACCTGATTTTTTCAGTCCAGCAGCTGCCATCAATCCGTCCAGACTTTCCAGGGCCCAGAACCTAGGTCTTTGCTGTGTTCAGGGCCTGGACGGCCCTGTGGTAGAAGCTGTATAGGCTAAAAAGTAACGGTCCTAAAATGGACCCCTGGGGAACTCCACAGGTTGCGCTATAATTTTTTGACTTATGGTCACCAAGGGTTACAAAGTAGTCTCGGTCAGCCAAGTAAGTCCTGAACCAGTTTAAGACCGGACCTGAGAGGCCAACCCAGTTTTCAAGTCTCTCAATAAGTATGGAATGGTCTACCATATCAAAGGCTGCACTTAAGTCTAAGAGTACAAGAATCGAGAGTTTTTCGAGTCTGCATTTATCCTAAGGTCATTAGTTACCTTAAGCAAAGCGGTTTCTGTGCTGTGATATGATCGGAAACCTGACAGAAGTGGGTCATATCTATTATTTAAGACTACAAATTCATGAAGCTGTTTGTTCGCGGCCTTTTCTAAAATTTTGCTTAGAAAAGTGAGATTGGATATTGGTCTACATCAATGGTTGCAGAGTCTTCCCGCTGCTAGAGAGAGTTCATGCAAGGATATTGAGTCCTTATAATACCTTAATCTAGTAACCTGTTAATCCCTGATATCCAGTTCACCTATTATAAGGTCAATCCAACCGATCATACGATTGATCTACCTATTATAGAACTGGATACCTTATAGGCTTCGACCCACCCTTTCATAGGATCAGAGGCCTCTAAACCAGTGGTTTTCAACCCTCTCCTCGGGGACCAACAGCCGTTCCACATATTTGATCTGTTCCACCACCAGCACACCTGATTCAACTAATCAAGTACAAATCATAAGAGGGTTGAAAACCACTGCTCTAAACCATAACCCGGCCTTGACCAACCCTCTCAGAGGGTCACGGCTACCTTAAACCCTCTCAGAGGGTCATGAGGGTCATGGCTACCTTAAACCCCCTAACCCTAACCCTTAAACCCTCTCTGGTGATTCTTCAATCCACCGTGATATAGGATTGAATTCACCCTTCTAAATCATTTAAAAAAAATTGTTTTAATTATTTGTAAATATTGTATTCTCCTTGGAATGATACATGCACTCCATACACCGCATAGTCGCATGTAATTCCAAGTTTATGAATTGTAAAACATCTGTAACATCTGTAATCAAGAGACCAGATGTTTCAATTCATAAATACCTTATTAATAATAATAACTTCATAATAATATTTGTTTATAATAGTGCTAATAATAATCATCATAATAGCTTGTCAAATCATTGAACCCCTCTTGTCAATTGCTCAATAACACTTTATTATTCATTAAGTGATGGTAAAAATGCCAGCACATGGATACATATAAATATATATCATCCCATAAGTGGGTAAAATGAATTTTAAAAAAAAGAAATTAAAGAAATCAAGTAATTTTAGTCATACTAAATGTTAAAAATAATAATAAAAGGAAATTAAATGAATGACCAACCTTGTTCTTCCCATACTCTGCCTATCTGATATATATATATATACAAAAATAATATAAAGTTAATAATATAAAGTTTAGCTTTGACCGATGCCCTAAGTTCTCCTTTCAGCCACCAGCCTGTATCCTCAGAGTTGAAATCGGCCCTCGGCTGAGCCTCGTTTCACTTCCCCAATACAAGTGAAGCCGGTTCCAAAAATAATCCAAGTCTGAGACCAAGTATTATTCAGTAAGAAACCCTCTACGTTTGACAGCCCAATTGGCTGGGATCACTCCAAACTATTAGCTACTGTTACAGACTTGTATGTTTTGTATTATGTCCTGTGTCTGTTTTTGTTTTGCTTCTGTCTGTCTCCCCTTGGGTGAAGTGGTGTGCATGTGGTTCATCCCCTATTGGTTATTGGTTCCTGTCCATCATCGTTGTCTCGTCAGCCCTCACCTGTGTGTAAATCAGCAATCATCCCCGGTCAACCAATCCCAGAAGAACATCTCCTACTTAATGTGTGTTTGTCATGTGTAGCGAGAGAGAAGTGGCGGTGTTTTGTTTGAGAGAGTTTGAGATTGGTTTTGTTTGGACTAGTTGAGTTCTGTTACTAGAAAGTGTTTCTTTTGTTCATAGCTGTGGTTAGTGTGTTGATGACCCCTGTTTTCTCTTTTCCTCGCCAAGGGAGAAGGGCTAGGTAAGATACCCTGGGGTATACACTCTGCATCACTTATGGCGCTTTTCCATCAGCAGCCCAGGTCGGTTCGCGTCAGGTCGGTTCAGCCCGCTTTAGCCCGCTTTTGATCAGTTCTGGTTTTCCATTATACACAAACCGACCCGGACTAGTAGGAGGAGTAGACGATAGTAGGCGGAGTTACGCGTCATGGCAAAAAGCTTCCGGGTGTACACAGCAACAACAGACGTGATTTTTTGGGAGAGAAAGAGAAAGAGAGAGAGGAAGCTATGTACACATAATAAAGTCATGTTTTTTGAACCCTTAAAACCACTGCCTTCACTTGTCTGCTTTATGAACTGTAGTATCATCATCGGGAAACGCCGACAAGACGCGAATCTACCGGCATTTGACTCATGAGTGAACGGCGAAAATGGCTGGACGGCACAGCAGCAGCAGCGGGTGAACTCCCGGTTCATCGAGTTTACGGTTAAAAGCATAACTTCTCGGGGTGTCAGCGCGGTGGTTAAGGGCTCAAAATTACCGTAGACCGATGGTGAAGTTAGCAAAGGAGTATTGTGTTTGTACCACCTCCACAGCCGGTGTTATTCACGGGCAAAGACGGTGCATAATAGCGATTTTTGTGTTGTGCTTGATGTAAATAAAAGTTCTATGATTAATTGAAATGACATTAAACTAAGATAATACGATGGTCAGCATAATTTTTCGAATCTTTATTAATAAGCTATTACAGAAACTGTAGTGACATTTTCCAAGAGCGAATGTGGTATTTCAAGATGGCGGTTAGTGAAGAAATCTATGGACATGGGATGACGATTTCCATTGACCAATCAACGGTGTGCAGCGTCACACGTCACACGCAGCCTGGCAAAAAGATCCGGATCTTAAAATTTAGACCCTGGTCTCGAAGGGGAGCTAAAGAAGCGAGCCGAACCGAGCTGACGCGACCTGGAACGACAAATGGAAAAGGAAAAAGAAGCAGGCCGAAGCGGGCTGGCCTGCTTTGGCCCTGTAATGGAAAAGCACCATTAGATAACCACTGTCTAGAACAGTGGTCTTCAACCGGGGGTCCGCGACCCCTAGGGGGTCCGCAGAGGTACTGCAGGGGGTCCGCCAATTTCTGTCATAATAATTGACAACTTTCACCAAAATAATCAGTGAGAATTAAAAAATATAACAAAAATGATATTGAGTAAGGTACAAGCATTAATATGCAATAATAAGCTACTTTTGACAAAAACTATTTACAAAATAAATGATGCCCATGATTCTAGAGTCTAACATAACGTCAGCTGGAGAAAAAAAAACACCTAGCTAGGTGTTGGCTAAAACGCTGCAGTTCGGTCTTCATTGCGAAATTAACGTTAATTAATAACTAGCATAACGTTACTAATTTAGTTACTAGTTTGATAATAACAAACCCGCCTCTTTGCTTCTCTATGCGCCGCTATAGGAGAGGAACACAACGCGCTCCTTTACCATGTCGAGGTCAGATGGCTTTCCCGTGGATCAGTATTGGCGCGCGTCTTTGAATTACGCACAGCTATCCTCGAGATTCTGGTTGGCCAAAACCGCGCGGAGCTGGCTGCGCATTTCAATGCGCCCTCGCCTGATGTGAAATGCGCAATTGTTGATCACTTGGAGGCACTCGAAAGTCAATTTGAGAAGTACTTTTCTGAGACTGAGTCTTGGAGAAAGCACAAGACATGGATACGGTTATCATTCAAAGACAATGCATCCGACGGCTCAAACCTGACAGCCGCTGAGGAAGATCAGCTGATCGACCTAACCACAGACAGTACACACAAGAATGTGTACGAGTCACAGCCTCTCACCCAGTTCTGGATCCATTGCCAGAAATACTTCCCCCAACTGACAGCAAAGGCCATGGTGAGCCTCTTGCCTTTTGCAACAACTTATCTTTGTGAAAGAGGATTCTCCTCCCTCACCTACCTGAAGAGCAAATACAGTTCCAGACTGCAGCCTGAGGATGACATGATGCTCTGCCTGACAACCTCCACCCAGGAGGTAGGCATACCTTGCTTCCTGAACTAAAAGTTTCATTGTTGAAAAATAATAATAGAAAATATAAGCCTCATCAAGAACAACAACAACAACAAAAACAATAATAATAATAATAATAATAACCAATCATAATTATGCATGAACGTTTTATCAATCATAAACACATATAGGCTAATAACCCAGTATATAAATAGGTTAATATGGTGAAATAAAAGGTGAATGAAGTAAATATAAAAGTTATTATAGGCTTATATATATATTACATGTGGGGGTCCCTGTTCTGTTTGTCTCTCATCCAAGGGGTCCTTGGGTTGAAAAAGGTTGAAGACCCCTGGTCTAGAAACATTAGGTAAGAAGCAAGCGGGTGTCACGCCCCGTAATTCTGTAGCAGGTAGTTTAGGTTCCGGGTTAGTTCGTTTGTGATACTGTAGGTAGGTCAGAGGTGTAGGGAAGACTAGGGCTGTGTTTGTTATTTTGTGACACCGTTCGCATGGTCCTTCTCCCTCCCTTCTCCTACCCTTTGTTAATCCCCGGTAGTTTTGGTAGTTCTTTGTTAATTGTTTAATGTAATATGAATGTTGTAAATTTGAAACCACTTGTAAATATACTTTGCACTAAAGCAATAAATCCTTCTCTTTAAAAGTTCCCCTTTTCCGTTTGGTTATCGATTAGTGCTTGCACTACACCCATGGTCTGTTATTTTTACATCTACTAGCAGAGTGGATATAGGCAGGAGGTTGCACTCTCTCTCCCTAGTGGCGAACATCTCTGGGAGAGCGTAACAGCTACTAGCTAAAAAGAGGAAGTTCTCCTCTCCCGGAGACCATCTGGTCAAGAAGGGGAAAGTCACTTGCTCTTACGCCTAGTGAGCTTATTTTAGTAAAAGGGGAACTCCTTTGTCCTCAAGCTCTGTCCCTAGTTCAACATAAGACATTGTTTTAATCAACAACAAGATAGCGCACACATCCTATCTCAAGTCTCAGCTACATCACATTGGTCCTATCTCACATTTCTTATACATCTTATACAGCAACACAATCAACCCCATTCTAGTGGGTATCTTGGATATGTTGATTTCTCTCAGAGTATATGTGACAGGGTTTCATTAATAGGTCCCCATCTCGGCAATTGTAAAAGCTCACAATCGAGCCAAACAAGTCTTGTTGTGAACAAATGTGTTTTCCGGTTTTTGGCATAGGACGACAAACGAAGCGATGAAGAACCCACTCGATATCATATCCAACAGTTTTACATTCACTAAATACCTATATTTAGTTAGCAAAGTCGGGAGGGGGGTATTATTCGTTTTCGTGTGGCAGTGTGTGTAGCCACGCCCACCCCAGCTGTATGTAAGTAGCCATGTGCGATGTGGATCTGTTTACAAGTTTACAAGATGGATGCTGAAGCTAATGCTATCAACAGAATTTCAAAAGCAGGCAGAAATATCCACCGTGGGCAATTAATGAACTCCTTCATATTGGACTATACATAATGGAAACTCCGAACGGGAACTCCGAACTCCGAATCTGACGATGACAGATGACAACGGAATGTCAGACATTGATCTCCACTTCACTTTCATGCGACAGTCGTCTGCAGACAGACCTTCTGCTGTGTTCTTGGGTAAGTTTTAGTGAGTTACATGTGTTGTATACTAGGATTTTGTGTTGTTTACATAGGATAGCCAAACAGTTATTTGTTGTTTTGTGAGTAAGGTAGATAGCGCCGTTGTTAGCATCAGTTATCAGACCACTGAAACTGCTCACCACAATCATGCCACCCCTTTCCAAAACTAATAGGAGATGGTGGGAGGTAAAAATAGGTTGTCAAAGATAAAACATAATGAATAAATACATTTGTTGGAGACCTATTAAACATGCAACATACTGTAATATGTTTCATGCACCATTTTAGTGTGTTTGTGTGTACCAGCTAGCCAAACAAGTGTTAGCTTGTTAGCTAGCTAGCTAGCTTTGTCAGAGATATAATAGATTATAGAAAAAGTAAATGCTTTTGTAATGAACGCTAATGTTGTGTGGAATCAAAAATAATGATTAATTCATTGATATGTAGATTTGCTGTAGAATAATACTGTGAATTTAAATGATTTCACTAGCCTACTTACAGTACACTTTTCTATGGACACTTTACACTATAGAAGTGTCCACACCTCTGACCTGAAATTTGTGTTACAGAATGACGAGGTGAGAGGTTCTGAGAGATGACACCTTGATGAGAGTCACCAGCACTTCAGGTATTTGTCATTGTCATTATAAGCAATTATATTTTATGAAGATAGTAGTAGGCTATTTCGATAAAAGTGGTGTTGGTAACAGTGGGCAATCATTTTAAATGTACTGTCTTCTTTTTTTATTACAGCTTTGATGCCCAGATGGGATGGGAAGGAACTACACCGAAGTCCCACTAGATGCTTTATGGACTATAATGATGAATGCATGCACACGGACACAACATTATTATTTTTTACCATTCTATTATTGTATTGCTCAATTGTATCTTGCCTAACTTTTTCCATTGCCATGAATTTTACTCTCTTGTACTTGTAATGGGATGTAATAAACTTTTGGCACACATGGCTATAAGAAATCATGAATCTTGAATTATTATTATTATTATTATTATTATTATTATTGTTTAGCTATTTAAACGTGTCAGCCTTGCAACAACCCCACTGACAGATGACAGGTAGGTAATGACAGGTAGTGTAATGGGGGAGTGGTTGTCTTGAGGGTGTGGTTGTCTTGAGGGAGTGATTAGGGTGGAGTTAACCAGCTATTGTTCCCACCCATTACCTCTGTGAAAAACGTCTGAAGACTCTTGAGGCTGGATATCTCAGTACGGTGGTTCAGGGGGTATCAACATTCAAATATCCATGACTTCTTCAACTTGTTTCAGATTTCAATGTAAGACACATCATTTTAAAGCTTACAATCTACCCTTTCATAATCTGGAAAAAACAGAAAAATGATTTTGCCCTAGTTGAGGACTTTTTAACCATGCCCTGTCACATATGTGTTCAACGTTTCACTTCCTGATTCTATTCCTATGCAAGCAGGTCTACATTTCATAGCAAATCAGTCTGGCAGATCATGGCAGAAACATTCATCATTGCAGAGTCATTGGTGGTAAACCCAGGTTAATCATGTGGAACAGCTAGATGTCATAGTTCAAGTCCAGACCCAATGCTGGCATTGGATCCTCCTCAGACGGAGGTGGGGTCTGCTCATCGTTGCCCTCTGGTGGTGTTATAATGACCTGTGGCAGGGTGGACTGCTCGATGCCTCCCTCTGGTGGCAAGAACCGTGGAGTGATCTTCAACAACCACTTGTCCGGTGTGGTGAACATCACACACTCCTGCAGATTCTTCCTCTCTGATGCTTCTTCAGGCTATCTGCATGACTGAAACTCTTCCCACACTCGGAGCAGTGGTATTATTTCTCTCCTGAGTGTATTCTCTGATGCGTCCTTAGGGTATTTGCCCGAGTGAAACTCTTCCCACACTGGGAGCAATGGTATGGTTTCTCTCCTGTGTGTATTGTCTGGTGTGCCTTTAGGTTTGCTGCTTGACTGAAACTCTTCCCACACTCGGAGCACTGGTATGGTTTCTCTCCTGTGTGTATTCTCTGGTGGTCAATTAGGGTTCCTGCATGACTGAAACTCTTGCCACACTGTGTGCACTGGTATGGTTTCTCTCCTGTGTGTATTCTCTGGTGTTCGATTAGGGATCCTGCCCAAGTGAAACTCTTCCCACACTGGGAGCACCGGTATGGTTTCTCTCCTGTGTGAATTCTCAGGTGGCTCTTTAGGATTTGTTCCCGATTGAAACTCTTGCCACACTGTGTGCACTGGTATGGTTTCTCTCCTGTGTGTATTCTCTGGTGTGTCTTTAAGTCTCCTGCTTGATTGAAACTCTTGCCACACTGGGAGCACTGGTATGGCTTCTCTCCTGTGTGTATTCTCTGGTGTACAATTAGGTCTCCTGCATAACTGAAACTCTTGCCACACTCAGAGCACTGGTATGGTTTCTCTCCTGAGTGTATTCTCTGATGCATCCTTAGGGTATCTACCCGAGTGAAACACTTCCCACACTGGGAGCACTGGTATGGTTTCTCTCCTGTGTGTATTCTCTGGTGTATAGTTAGGTGTCCTGCTTGATTGAAACTCTTCCCACACTGGGAACAGAGATATGGTTTCTCTCCTGTGTGAATTATCTGATGTCTCTTTAGATCTACTGCTCGACTGAAACTCTTGCCACACTGGGAGCAGTGGTCTGTTTTCTCTCCTGAGTGTCTGTGTTGTTTATGGTTCCCTGATGTGGTGGAGCTGGGCTCGCGGTCTGAACCTGGGTTGGAGCTCTGCTCATCTGTAGGAATATGAACATATACAGGGTTACAAACACATTCTGCGCAAAACATTGAGCAAAGTTGTCAAAAAGAAGAATATTATTTTAAATAGATATACACCTATAGTTTATACTGCAAAACATGATGGTGTCTCTCTGGTTTCTCAAATATATTGTTAAAGAAAAGGTGTAAAAAAATAAAATAATATAAACATGCCTGTACGTCATATACGTGTGAGTTTGGCCCAACATAATACAAGGGTGAAAAGGTCAAATTGTATGACCAAGTGGATTGGGGGAGTAACACAATGGTTAATTAGCATAATTTCTATATAGCCAAGGTATAAATACAAGGAAATAAGAAAATTCAAGGAAGCCATCATACAGTAAGTTGACGACCCAAAACATCCTGCAATAGCAACTAGGGAGTTTTTCAGAGCCAAAAAGTTGAAAGTTTTGGACTGGCTCCGGGTCAGCATAGATATAGATGATTTACTTACTTAAGACAAATGTAGTAAGTCGCTTTGGATGAAAGTGTCAAAAATGTAAATGTAATGTAGACGGATGTGGCTGTCCTATAGCCCACTAGGTTAGACTGGGGAACCAGCCCTGATAGATCAATCCCACACAAGGGGAGAGACCAGGACTGTCAGACTACTAGGTTCTGACTGACTTACAGTGCACTGGACAGATGAATTATCCCCCGTCCAAACTACTGAAAAGCAGCCAACCGAAGTCCTCGTTAGCATCGTTAGCAACAAATAGGCCCGAGCCTTGGGCTTGCATGACTGAACAACACTGAGGTAAGACTCAGAGGCGCCGGGCAAAACGCACAGAACAAGACAGGCCCGCGGAGCAGCGTCAAGCCAAGATTTCAGAGGCCGCAAGAGCCTGGGAATCACGTGACTCCCCAGCCCCCCCTGGTGACTCCCTGGTCCGCTCAAGAACACCCCCTCCTTCCTCTGCTTCTCCATGTGACATGCAGCGGATGAAACAGACCTCACAGATGATTGGAGACTCGGCGATCAGAAATGTAAGAGGTAAAAAATTACAAATCCACTGTCTTCCTACTGACTAAATATCCAGACACAAAGCGGCTCATATTACACGTGGGATCAACCGATCCATGTAAAATGGGCTCACTAGACTTGAGACGTGATTTTATGGAACATTTCAATAGACTTGACAAGCTTAAGATTGAAACATTCATCAGTGGACCTCTTCCCACTGTTGCCAGAGGTAACTTCGAATTCAGCTGCTAAGCCTTAACACTCGGCTTTCGGGAGCGTGCAAACTTAAAGGGCTGAAATCTATTGACCACTGGAACATATTCTGGAGGCAGAGCGACCT
Source organism: Nansenia antarctica (assembly GCF_963989245.1). Classification (NCBI taxonomy): domain Eukaryota; kingdom Metazoa; phylum Chordata; class Actinopteri; order Argentiniformes; family Microstomatidae; genus Nansenia; species Nansenia antarctica. Next base: position 102,450,635 of record NC_137674.1, read on the forward strand.
ATTCAAAAGAATGGGCCTCCACTTAAACAGATCGCGAAAATACCATTTAACAAACAACATACTCTTCAACCTCATACCCTCTGCTCCCCCTTCTCTCGATGCTCTTGAGACAACTGAAAGGCCTACAATGCAGGATTCTTCAGACTCAGCACAGCCAACTGAATTGTTCACAGTAGTTCACAGCTCCAGGTCTCCCCACAGACCTGCGACTCATCACAGCCTACAGTAAAGGGCCCTCCAAACTCATCACAGCCTAAAGTAAAGGGCCCTCCAAACTCATCACAGCCTACAGTAAACCGCCCTCCAAACACATCACAGCTGGCTGAACTGCGATCTTCAGTCGCCAGGGCAAGACACATCGTTAGCCAACTTGTTGAGCCACTAAAGCGACGGTGCAGCCCCCCTTCTCTCCCGCCACCCTCACTCCCTGCCCCCAACTCCCCGAACCACTCAACCCAAAATGAAGGTCCTTAATGACATTCGTGTGAACACTGACTCCAGAAAAATCTGTTTTAGTACTACTAGACTGGTTTAGATCCTACCAACAGGACAGAAGCTATTATGTCTCCATTGGCAACTTTGTGTGCGACCAAATTAAAATGACATGTGGGGTTCCCCAAGGGTCAATCCCCCCTCCTATTCAATCTCTATATGCTTCCATTGGGACATATCATAAAAAAGAACTAAATTGCCTACCACAAATATGCAGATGACATACAGTACATAGCCCTCTCACCGAACGACTATAGCAGGGGTATTCAGCAAAAAGTCAACAAGGTCCAGTTAGAGAAAATGTCCTCAAGCAAAGGTCTGGAACATTATAATGTCTAGATTGCGTTATGATTCAGTGCCATATATATAAACTCCTCAAAAAAAGTATGGAAACAATATTTCAGTCGATTCTTCCTCCCCTTTAATAATACCAATGGGTATTGTATTTGATATCGTTGGAAAGCCTTATTAATCACCTTTACAACGAGGTACAACTTGTAAGGATCATGCATTCGTGGAATGAGTAACACAGCTAAACGTGTGGGTAGCGGGCCAAAAAAATTGCCAAAATCCCTTGCAATATTCTTCTGTTGGTATTCACTCTCGTTTTGAGCTTCAAGTGCTGGCAGGTGTATGTCAGTCACAGGTGTGTGACTGGCACCTGAATGGCACCTAATTGACAGGAATGATATTCTGGGGCGATCCCATATCTCCAGATTCTGGGACCTAACTCCATCCTCCAGGATGACAACGCTCGACCCCACAGAGCCAGGATCATCACAGAGCACCTCCAGAATTTGGGAGTGGAGAGGGTGGAATGGCCTGCCGTGAGTCCAGACCTCAACCCAATCGAACACTTGTGGGATCAGCTTGGGTGTGCTGTACGTGCCAGAGTGACCAACGCAACCATGTTGGCTGACTTGCGGCAAATCCTGGTTGAGGAATGGGATGCCGTCCCACAGCAGTGTGTGACCAGGCTGGTGACCAGCATGAGGAGGAGGTGCCAAGCTGTTGTGACTGCGTATGGATCTTCCACACGTTACTGAGGTCCCTGACAGTGTAAAATGAATAAAGTGTAAAAATGGCCAATATATGTTGTTTTTTCCTTATTACTGTGGGAGAGTGCAATCATCCAATCCACCAAGCAACTCAAAACGAGAGTGAATACCAAAAGAAGAATATAGGGGATTTTGGCAAATATTTTTGGGCCGCTACCCACATGTTTAGCTGTGTTGTTCATTCCATGAATGCATGATCCCTACAAGTTGTACCTCGTTGTACATGTGACTAATCAGGCTTTCCAACAATATACAATACAATACCAATTGGTATTATTAAAGGGGAGGATTAATCAACCAAAATAATGTTTCAGAACTTTTTTTGAGGGGTTTATATATGTTAAGGTACATGTGTTAGGTGCTAGGGTGCTACGGTTAGGGTTAGGGTTAGGATTAGGGGTAGGGTTAGACATGCCAGCATGTACCAAGTCGACGTAGCACCTAACCCTAACCCTAGTTTTCCCACATGTACCGTATTCCCACATGTACCGACGGCAGGGTTTCCGTTAGAAAAAATTGCCGCCGGACATCGTGTCCGGGAAGATTTCGATTTACCGGACAAACGTGATATATTCCGGTCATCATATTAAAATATAATAAAAATAAATAAAATCAAAATCATATATATTTTTTTCAAATCTAATATAGCTGTTTGTCGCGGTGATTACTGTTGTGTAGCGGCCTATATATGCCATTTAATGTCTATTTCTCATCCGATACGATTAGATGCGAGCTATAATAATATAACATGATTCGCATGCGCGCTATGCCATTATGTCCAGCGCTGAACGGGCGCCTCACTGGGAACTGAACAGACAGCATCGATCAATGAACGGACTCCACATTACGTTAACTGAAGTTTGTTAAATTGTTTGGGATTAATGTGAGTTTTCTATTTTCTCTTTCCAGTTTTACCCTTTTTTTTATCAATAAAACAACGTCATTTCTATAACCAGGGGGGTGTTCCATCGACGTCGCTGGAGGAGGGTCTGGGCTTATTTCGTTAAGTCTCGCGAGACTCTTAAAAAGATCCAGGCATACCTTGATAGATCTCGCAAGACTTGTCGGGGTGAGCCTGGATTTTCATTTGGCGACGTTGATGGAATACCCCCCAGGTCTCGCTGGTTGGGAAGGCATTTCGTTTAGCTGCCTGTCAAATCATACTTAGGGGATAGCCCTGTAAGCTCATACGGGTCTGTATGTCGTCCTGAAGACCGGCTGTTAGATCATATCGCTGAAGTTTGTCTCCATCTTAGTGTAAATGTTGTCCGTTTCGTTTGTTATCCTTGTTATTGTGCGATAAAGTTAAGGCGCTCCGCTTCGGGCCACCATTTTCGGCTGGGCGCCGGGCACGCACACACTCGTGCACGCGCGGCACTGCCCGGGAGGGAGGGACCCGCCCCCTTTGGTTAGCCTATAGGCTGGCTGGAGGGGGCGGGTCCTTCTCTCTCAGGCGGTGTTGTGTGTGTGTGGGTGTGTGTGTGTTTGGTGCTCAGCTGAAGATGGTGGCCCGAAGCCATATTGAATACAAAATGTGAACTTTAGCGAATTGTGTTCAAATTGTGCTTAGAGGGAATTATTTTCACCGGACATTTTGTCCGATGAGTTTTCAATTTGTCGGACTTCAACAAATGTTACCGGACAAAGACCGGTAATTACCGGTTAACGGAAACCCTGACCGACGGTACATGTTACTAACATATATACATATAGTACATATACAGTATATCTCAAAAGTGAGTACACCCTTTAGATTTTTGCAAATATTCTGTTATATCCTTTCAGGGGATAACATTATCCTACTGAAACTTTGATATAACTTAAAGTAGTCAGTGTGCTGCTTGAATAACAGTATAGATTTATTGTCCTTTGAAAATTACTCAGTACACAGCTGTTAATGTCTAAACAGCTGGCAACAAAAGTGAGTACACCCCATGTTGCAGGCGGACCAGAGATTCATGCCAATTGTTTTGTTTATTTGATGACCCATTGTGCAGGCAATAAAAGCTGCTTCATCCACCATCCTGAGAGTGTCCCAATCCCTTCAGTACCGCCAAACACAAATTAATAATTTTTAACAAAGACAGATAAGAAGAACAGGGAACATTCCATCGCGAGTGAAGCGAGCAAGCGGAAAAAAAATTGGCCTCCTCAATTCTGGAAGTCACCAGCCTCCACTGCTGTAGGTACATAGGTGTACAGATAAAGGCTGTAAACCCCTTATGCATCACTGTGTGCTATACTCTCTGGTTAACTGGTCATCTCTCCCTATCCGCCGAACCCTTCACTGGTATATTTTCATTTACAAATCCCAAGGACCCAAGGACCTTGCGCACGGCAGCCCTAGCCCTCGTTTATTCAACTAGTGAATACTGCGCCCCAGTATCAGGGGTGCAAACTGGCGATGGTCCAAAAAGGTGACTTTTATTTTTGCCCGTAGATGGTTAGCTCTATCATTAACAGTGGTCTAACAATGATGCGCGTGTAAGTAGCGATGGCCCTGACCTTAACACCCTCATAATTAATGTAAGCAACCTGTTCTCAAAATAATTATGCGGGTTCCTGCAGGTTTCAACAAGTTACATTTAAGACCTTTATAAGACCACTTTTAATAGATTTTAAGACCTATTGAGCAAGTATTGGTATTAGACTCACATTCGTTGATTATTTTCATTAGCAATGCTGGGTGATCTGTTCTGTTGCATATAGAACAATGATAATGTAAGTTAGCCTACTCTATCAATTTCTTGATTCATTTCCATTGCTTCTCAACACATTAGATATAATAGCATAAATAACAGAATAAACTCACACACTTACTCACACTCACTTACACTGCATAGCCTACATACTGAGATATGGCACACACACACACACACACACACACACACACACTATATTTACTAAACCACACATACCGTTGCTACCACTGCAAGTTTGAAGAAATTCTAACTTCACATGCCTACAGTCGAATCGCCTCCTATGGCGATTATCGTATCGAGGCCTCTTGTCTTATCATTTCACGTGGCAAAATATCAGGGTTTTGGGCGCAGCTTAACCAATGTTACACGAGCAATAAGTGTGCGATAAGTTTTGTTTTATATGTTGTCTCTCATCTGCATGCGTCGTATTCCCACGCAGTGGGTCTGGCGACAATAATACATTTTCCGGTCGGACTTTTTAAATAAAAATAAAATCGATTCTACGCAAGTCTAAAGCACACAGAAGCCATTAAAAAAAAATATTTTGAAAGTCTCGCCCTTTGTCTGATCCTGATGTTATAGAAGCAGTGTAGCAGCAGGTTAAAAGCGAGGTAAAGGGGGACCCGAGACAGTCTCGGGCAGCGTTCGTAAATTCGCTCTGCGCACTGGGCTCAACGTCATAAAGGGACCAAGTAATTTGATTGGACAAGAGGCATTCCACGACTGCTGATCAGATTTCCAGAGCGAATTTATGAACGCAGCCTAGGGCAAACCACTCGCCGACTCGTTTTTTTCATAACACGAAACTTGAAGTTGTAAAGTACCCACTCGATATAATAAACAACAGTTTAACAATCACTAAATACTTATAATGATCATCTAATTATGTGTAGTTATGTGTTTCTAGCATGTCGATGTTCTATCAGGTAAATTCGCTAGAACTAACCTCCATACCCTGGTTCAGAAGAAGAAATCAGTCCTTCGTCACTTACATCGTCGTCCTCGATGAAACTTTTAGGTGGATTGGTTACCCTAGCCTAGATGGTCTTTGTGACATTTCACAATCACAAACATATACTGTATGTACAGAAACTCACTAAAGTATAAAACACAGCTAAAATACTGCTTCTCTTCAAATCACTCCATGACACTTTGAGGTCAGTGCATTTGTTTTTTTGGTGAACTACCGTAATAACCCTAAATGGCTAGAGTGCAACTTCTGTGCTTTCAGAAACTGTTGGATTTTTTTCGATTGCACATATAGTTCAAGAATTACGATAGTTTGAACGAACCCTGTAAATTCCTGTTGAGAAGTTATCGCAACATAGACATACAGTAACTTCTATGTTATTTTATTTGATTACTTCTTATGTTTCTACATCCATCTTAAGAACTTTTTAAGACGTTTTATTTCAACTGCAGCAGAGTTTAGCAGACAGGAAGATGTTAGCTTGGGCATCATGTGACTTGGATGAGATGAGATGTAGACCCCCCCCCCCTCCCCAAATATTTTTTTTGCACATCTGCATGATTCACGTAGGTCACCTATTTTGAGGTAAAAACGGCGAATTTCACCTAAAGGTGACAAGTTTGCACCAGTATGGTGTCGCAGTGCCCACACTGCAATTAAGTTGACCCTCCCTTTTGCCCATTACTGACCCCTCCCTGTCCCTAGCTCTTTAGCTGTCTAGTTTTAGGTTTTGTAGTTTTAGTTTAGTTTTAGATTATCTTAAGCCCCTTTTCCACTATCGAGCCAGCCCAGGCCTGCTTCTTTGGCGCTTTTCCATATGTCGGCCCGGGTCGGGTCAGGTCGGCTCGGCTCGCTTCTTTAGCTCCCCTTCGATACCAGGGTCTAAATTTAGACCCGGAATCTTTTTGCCAGGCTGCGTGTGACGTGTGACGCTGCACACCGTTGATTGGTCAATGGGAATCGTCATCCCATGTTCATAGATTTCTTCGCTAACCGCCATCTTGAAATACCACATTCGCTCTTGGAAAATGTCACTACAGTTTCTGTAATAGCTTATTAATAAAGATTCGAAAAATTATGCTGACCATCGTATTATCTTAGTTTAATGTCATTTCAATGCATCATAGAACTTTTATTTACAACAAGCATAACACAAAAATCGCTATTATGCACCGTCTTTGCCCGTGAATAACACCGGCTGTGAATGTGGTAGAAACACAATACTCCTTTGCTAACTTCACCATCGGTCTACGGTCATTTTGAGCCCTTAACCACCGCGCTGACACCCCGAGAAGTTATGCTTTTAACCGTAAACTAAATGAACCGGGAGTTCACCCGGCCGCTGCTGCTCGCAGCACCGCTTGTTGCTGGTTGAAAGTCCCGTTCACCCGCTGCTGCAAGCGTATCTATAACCAACGCGGAGATTGAATGAGCCCCGTGTCAGTCAGCCTTTCCGTAGAAATACATCGCTCCGTTATATATCTAACGTTACATGTTTTAAGGCTGATCTGTGCATGATAGTGCTGCATTATGTTGATCTATTTATATCGATCTATTCTTGCCAATTCCTTATTACCAGTGGAAAGGGGGATGGCTAAAACACTTTGAATGGGATAGATAGGACTTTCCGTTCAATGAAGCATTGATACTCGCGAGTTCATCTCGCTTTTCCCCCCGTTGATGTATTAAACAATCTAAGCAATCTAATCAGAGCAGTTGTTATTATGTAATATTATTGATGGATGTGCCATTTTTGATGTGGACAGCAGTGAACGGATGACTTGATGTGAGCATGTATTTGACTAATGCCGATAGTAATAAATCAAGTAGAGATTCCGACCCGTGTTGAACATCCTATTTCCTTGTCAAATCGTGTATGCTGTGCACCTAGTCTATCCTGAGATGACAACGCATTTAAGATCACAATCCTCAATAGATTGATTCCATCGTTTTACCGACAAGAAGATTCTACAATCTATCAGCCTTTCCGTAGAAATACATCGCACCGTTATATATCTAACGTTACATGTTTTAAGGCTGATCTGTGCATGGTAGTGCTGCATTATGTTGATCTATTTATATCGATCTATTCTTGCCAATTCCTTATTACCAGTGGAAAGGGGGATGGCTAAAACACTTTGAATGGGATAGATAGGACTTTCCGTTCAATGAGGCATGATACTCACGAGTTCATCTCGCTTTTCCCCCCGTTGATGTATTAAACAATCTAAGCAATCTAATCAGAGCAGTTGTTATTGTGTAATATTATTGATGGATGTGCCATTTTTGATGGAGAGCAGTGAGCGGATGACTTGATGTGAGCATGTATTTGACTAATGCCGATAGTCTTGCTCCGACACCGGAGCTGTCTACAGCGGATTCAAACTATCGTAATTCATGAACTATATGCCCAATCTAAAAAATTCAAAGAGTTTCTGAAAGCAGAGAAGTTGCACTTTTTGAACAGTTGAACTGTACAGAGATTCCGACCCGTGTTGAACATCCTATTTCCTTGTCAAATCGTGTATGCTGTGCACCTAATCTATCCTGAGATGACACAACGCATTTAAGATCACAATCCTCAATAGATTGATTCCATCGTTTTACCGACAAGAAGATTCTACAATCCATCAGCCTTTCCGTAGAAATACATCGCTCCCTGTATATATATCTAACGTTACATGCTTTAAGGCTGATCTGTGCATGATGGTGCTGCATTTTGACATAATTCTTATCCCCCCGTTGTGCTGTGCCGTTCCATAGTCCAGAGCTTCATCATCCCCCTTCTAAAACTGCCATTACCCCTTTCCATCCCTGGTGTCATTTTATCAATGAACGTGGTATTATACATATTTACATATTACATATTTGTTGTTATTTATGGAAGTGTCCGGTTGCTGGAGGAACCAGGACGCCGGCTACACTGCACAGTTTAGCCCGAAATAGAGAGAGTGCAGCACCGCGCCAGCTGGATGAAATTCCTGTTGACAGCGGGGGGAGAGAATCGTTTTAACAGGGAATTCGCTGCCGCGCTGTGTCGGCGGTGATAGGAGTGTAGTATCGACACCAGTCAAATGGTTTTTGATTCCCTGTCCTCTCCCCTATCCGGACACGTTTGAATTGTTATCCTAACCCACGGTAAACCGAAGTTATTAACCCGCAAAGGGCACCGTGTTTGTCCGCACACAATGATACTACAGTTCATAAAGCAGACAAGTGAGGGCAGTGGTTTTAAGGGTTCAAAAAACATGACTTTATTATGTGTACATAGCTTCCTCTCTCTCTTTCTCTTTCTCTCCAAAAAAACACGGTTAATAATATACCACATGCCGAGGGAAAGGCATACGATAGCTTCAAGTTCCTCCATGTTGCTGTGGCTGTGTTGTGTCTCGTGAAAATATACGTCACCACCATGGCGCGCTTTTATGACGCGTAACTCCGCCTACTATCTCCTACTCCTCCTACTAGTTCCTGGTCTGTTGTGTATAGTGGAAAACCAGAACTGTTCAAAAGCGGGCCGAAGCGACCCGACCCGACCCGACCCGACCCGAAGCGACCCGGCCGCTGATGGAAAAGCGCCATTAGACTGTTTTAGACTAGTTTTAGTTTTAGACTATGTAGTTTTAGTTTAGTTTTAGTCTATATTGACGGAAAGTTTTAGATTATCTTAGACTGTTTTAGACTAGTTTTAGTTTTAGACTATGTCGTTTTAGTTTAGTTTTAGACTATGTAGGCCAGGTTTTGTATTGTATTTGTTTGTGGTGGATGTTGTTGTTGTATGCCTGTGAACAGGTCACACTTGAAAATGAGCCCTTGGGGGTCAATGTGTTTTTTACCTGTATAAATAAAGGTTAAATAAAAAAATAAAAAAATAGGTACATCGGTATCTGCTTGATCTTTTCACAAAACTCTTATTTTTGTTTCCCCTCAAGGAAGGTTTCAGCTACCACTCATGCACTCCTTGACCGTCAGTAAATGTGTTTTATGTTGACGCAAAACGCAAGCAACTTTAAGGGAACATTCATTAGCACGTTGTTGGGCAGTGAATGAATGTGTTTGAATTCTGGTGGATCGATCATATTGGACTCTGTATCGTGTATTTTCTCTGTCCTCGGTTCAGATTTGAGTGTGTATGTTTCTGCTCAAAAGATGGGTTTAGTCTCGTAACGCTTTACATTGCCGCTTTTAATAATCGCCATGGTCTCCAAACATATCAGACATACGGGGTTTGAACTGAACTGCCCGTGGGAAGAATGAACATGTGAGAGTCTGTCCATTCTTCATTAAACAAGGACAAAACAGAGATAATTGTATTCGGTAAACCTGACAAAAGATCGAAAGTCAGTGCAAAACTTTCTCTCTCTAAACTAAAAAACAGGTCAGAAATCTTAGTGTAATTCTAGACTCTAAACTTCAACAGCCACATGAACTTGATAACTAAATCAGCCTACTATCACCTGAAAAACATAACAAGAATGAGAGGTTTCATGTCCAAATAAGACCTTGAAAAAAAACTCATCCATGCATTTGTTTCGAGTAGACTTGATTATTGTAATGGTCTACTAACAGACCTATCTAAAGGGGCTGTTCCTAAGCTGCAGCTCATCCAAAACGCAACTGCTAGGGTCCTAACAAAAATGAATAAGTTTGAACACATTACACCAATCCTGAGATCCCTACACTGGCTACCAGTCTCTCACAGAAAATGGTCTTGGACCAAAATACATCCGATCTCCTCCCACCCTATATTCCCGCAAGGCCCCTAAGGTCAGGTGAGACTAATCAGCTAATAATTCCAAGAGTAAAAACAAAACACGGTGCAGAAGCTTTCAGTCACGCTGCTGCATGCTTCTGGAACAAACTCCCTGAAGAAATCAACAGGCGCAAACCCTAAACATATTTAAATCTAAGCTGAAAACCTTCATGTTTTGCAGCAGTTATGATTAAATACTTCTATCAATGTCTTTTATCCATGAACTATTGTCTTATTAAATGTTTTATCTATTTACCTCTTATATTTGCTTTTATTCAGTCATTTTTATTTTCTTGCTATGCTCCTCTTGCTGTATTTTTAAATAATGCATGTAAAGCACTTTGAATTGCCCCTGTTGTATGAAATGTGCCATACAAATAAACTTGCCTTGCCACTGGCAGCATTGATTTTCCAGCAGTGCAATGACCCTCACCACTACACAACAAAGACTTACCATCCGTGTCTTCAATCTCCACTTCTACTTCGACCTCTTCTTTCACCATCACTCCCTCCTCCCTCATTTCTTCTCCTCCATCTTCTTCTTTCACCATCACACCCTTCTGCATTACAGCTGCACCTCCATCTTCTTCTTTCACCATCACTCTCTTCTCCTCCACTTCTTCTTTCACCATCACTCTCATCGCCTCCACTTCTTCTTTCACCATCACTCTCTTCTCCTCCACTTCTTCTTTCACCATCACACCATTCTCCTCTACATCTTCTTCCTCCAGCTTCACTGCCACCATCTCTGGACCCCACCATGTGATTTTCAGGGCTGGAAAACCACAGTCACATCCGGGGGACTCTGTGGACTCTGGTTCATACATGGTTACATGAGCTGAAGAGGACCTGCAGCTATAAACAATGGAGGCACAAACAGTGCAGAGTCAATTATAAATGACAGCCAACCAGTTCACTGAAAGCCCATCTAGACTGACAGGACATGTCCTGCAAATGCAATAATCTATGGATTACTGATTGCATTTCTTTGTAATTAAAGGGTCTGGAAAATAGACATTAAACGGTTCCAATTGTTCCAATTTTGATATTTGATATTTTAAATACTTTACACGAAAAAATTACAATAATCTTCTAGTTAGGCTCAACTTCCTGGTCAGACAGAGGGCTGTATGGGCGTGGACTTTGCACGCTTGACTGGCAGCTCCCTTTCAAGCTAGCTTGCTGCGTTATCATACATGACATTCATCTATTAGATGTGCTTATAGTTCTGCCCTTTAATTACCAACTGTTTAGCTGCTGCTGAAATGTACTGAGCTAATACAATGACTTGGCTAAGATTATAGTTATGCACCTGGCAGTATAATTCATCATATCAATTCTTCTTCTTCGGCGTATGGGTAGTTGTTTTCCTCTCCACTCCACCAGGCTCGGGGCCGAGGGGCTACCCTTTTACCACCCCGAGACCTGGTTGAGGGGCTCACCCGGGCTATATTTCTGGACACCCCTCCAGAAGCCACGTCATCGTCTCCAGTGTTTCCCCTACCATTGCCTTGGGGGGGCGGGCCACCCCCCCAACGGAACCACCCGCCCCCCCAAGAAAGAGGAATTATTACGGACGTACACAAACATCTGACAAGCAGGCTAAAATATCCCCATCTGTGCATTGATGAGCGGAAACGCCCGACACCGGTCCGGAGACGATTGAGCCTCACCCAGGATAGCCTTGGCAAGTCCATCCCGAGGGGCACAGGGCCGGCGACTGGGATGTGGTCGCGGAGTTTGGAGGTGTTTGCCTCCCACTCCGCGCGCCACATATAATCCGCCCATCCTGCCGCACTGATGTTAAGATCTCTGCATTGCTGCCTGAGATCCTGTGCGGCAGGCACAAATGGGTGTCTCGACTTGAGACGACGGGAGGGCTCCGCTGTTATAGTGAGCCTATCATGGAGCAGATGGTTATTAAGCTCCACGGCCCGGCAGGCGAGACGTGCTGTGGCTCCCATGCGGCGGAGGCCTGCGGGCTGGATGCCTGCTAGGATGGGAAGGTTGTCCACGGGGGTAGGACGCAGGCATCCTGTCACAATGCGCAAGGCTTCGTTTATAGGCGAGTCGATGAGGCGGGTGTGGGCACTGCGACACCATACTGGGGCGCAGTATTCACTAGTTGAATAAACGAGGGCTAGGGCTGCCGTGCGCAAGGTCCTTGCGCCGGCGCCCCAGCCCGAGCCAACCAGTCGCCTCATCAACGCCACACAAGCTGTTAACTTCTTGCGCAGTGACTCGAGGTGCCGGCGAAACGTGAGCGTCCTGTCCAATGTCACGCCGAGATAGATTGGCTCAGCGGAACATGCCAGGGGAGTTCCATCTAGGTATACTCTAAGCTCACGTTTAGCCTCCCTGTTGTTAAGGTGGAAGGCAGCCGACACCGTCTTTGCCTCGCTAAGCTTCAATCTCCATTTCCGGAAGTATGCCACTAGTGTCTGTCATATCAATTCAATGACCACCATTAGCATACTTTACACCTGGCACCCTATGGTGAATTATTGAACCAGGGTTCGACAGTAACGCTTGCCCGGAGCAAGTAAAAAATTCACCGAATTTGTTTGCGCGAGCCCGACAACGCTGCTGGATCCTGGATATTTTTACCTGTGTGCAGGAAGAACAACAGACGGCGCAGGCGCCAGACCAGACTAGATGATCGTGGAGTGAAGATATTATTATTATGCCGTCTGTTGTTCTTCCTGCACACAGTTAAACATATCCAGGATCCAGCAGTGTCATCGGGCTCGCGCAAACAAATACTTGCTCCGGACAAGCGTTACTGTGGAACCCTGTGAACACAATAGGCTACTTGTGGACAGGATTCACAGCCTGTGTATGACTTACTGATCAGTTGTACCACAATGGTGTTGTCCTCCTTTTCTAATTCGCTGCCGTATTTTCACAATATCCGCCATGTTTAGTTTCTTCCCACACTGGACGTAGCACTGGCGCATGTCGTCATGACCAGAACAAGCAGAAGCATCCATCATTGCCCAGATGGGGAGTTCACAGTGCAGGGAATCCTACGAATAAAGATTATCAAAATATTAAAACAAAAGTGAAGAAATGTAATAAAAAAAAAATCATTTTTTTACCAGAAGTGGAAAACAGTAGCCAAGCTATATGTAGGTCCATATATATATATATATATATATATATATTAGGGATGGACGGTTTCCAATTATTAAAACCGAAAAACCGTCAAAGACTAAAACCGCGGTTTCCCGGTTAACCGAAAAACGGAAGAAAAAAAAAAAAAGAAAAAAAAAAAAGAGAGCGACAATGTCAAATAATTGAGCCCTACTGCTACAATACACTCATGTCGAACACCATTAAAACACCGTAAGCACAGTCGCAACACATTTAGGCTACTTTGTTTCACAAATATAAGTGGAAAGGCAGACTTTTGTAAGCTACACCATACATGAAAACACATGAACACTTAACACACCAGCTCCGCTGATCCAGGGTGCACGCCTGCACGGAAGATCATCTCTTGGAACAGCGTCTTCATTGAATGAACTGCTTTCTCAATATCTTGGTTCTTAGACAAAGTTTCAGCTGCTGCTCAATGTATTTAAATATTTGAATACTGCTCAATAATCACTGAAATATTAGACTTAGAATTATGCAGTGAACATACTTAAAGCTTTTCATAAAAACCACATGCCGCGAGACTGACTCGTCCTGAACTGTCGTAAGTCAATCAACAAAGAATGCCCCATCAAAATAAAAGTGCCCATGGTAGAGCTGTCAAAATCCGCTTGTTAAGTCTGACGTCAAAAGTGACGTTTAGCCATTTCCGAGTCCAAATCAGAAATTCTCCGCACCGGAGTACCTGTGAACTACAGCGGTAGAATGACAGTTTAATCGTTTTTTAGACTCGGATCTATTCATACAACAAGGGACACAGCACTTTACCGTTTTCTCCACATTGTCAGGGTATTTGAGCCTCGGAAAAGCGCTATATAAATATAATTAATTATTATTATTATTTCGGCATCTCGAAGACAGCGCCTCAGCCAACGTTGGCCCCGGAAATACGTCACGACTTAACAAGCGGATAGAGCTTTCTAAATAAATGTACTTATACAGATAGAGATAAATACAGAACTACCTTTGCGTCACTAAGTGACCGCGTATCTTCTGAGACATGCGTTCTGTCATCACTTTCAGTAGCGCCTTCACACACAGTGGCGCTGTGCACAAACACTCTTGATCCGTATAGCTCTTGTTTTATTATATTGTGGTTTAGTAAATACTGCACTTGGAGTTACATTCAATGCATGATTTGTGCTATAGAACATAAATAAAGTTTGATTGATTGATTGATATCAAATCAAATCACATTTTATTTCTATAGCGCATTTCTCACAAAAGTGACCCAATGCGCTTTACAGAGAGCAGCGAAAATGATCTTATTAAATGTAAGCGAGTAATTGTAAAAACACTTTCCTATCTACCAATAACTGAAGGCAACTATCTTTCCCATAGAGTGATTCGTTACCCTTAAATATAATCCCAATTAGATATTAATCCTCAGTTATTCTTCACAACTGACCAAACCTCTCACTCATTGCGCGGCAGATTCAGACTGTATCATTGTTATTTTCACACACGACAAACATGTGACATGTTCCAGTTTTATTCTTTGAACAACATAGGAAAAAAAAAAAAAAAAAAATCCGGTTTCTGACGGTTTTGATAAAAAACCGTTTCTATTTTTATAAACCCCGGTTTTCGGTTTAACCGAAAAACCGTCCATCCCTAATATATATATATATATATATATATCAAGGACGTGCCGTCCATATAAGCAGAGTAAGCAGTGCTTACCCAACGGAAAAATAAAAAAGGACAGTGAAAATATTCAAATAAAAGTGCATGTAAACCGTTTGTTTGATTTCATTAAAAGAGTCGTATTTTAGGTCCCAGGGCAGCAGGAGTCATTCATTTTGACGTTTAATTTTGGCGCCACCTGTAGGAGTAAGCACTCCCTACTCTGCCTGCTTGCTTGCATTGCGTTGCATTATAAGCACTCCTCTCTCTGCTTTCCCTCGCGTACATTCGAATGCGTGAAAATGTATTTTTCTTTTTTTTCGATGCCTCAGCCCGCTGTTTAATGTGGCCAGGGTAAGCATGCTTACAGCCAATCAGTAGTTCTTTCATTCCAATAAGAGCTACTGATTGGCTATCATTTTCAAGTTCACTTAACGTTTCACACTACTTTCTCTCGCCCGGCAGAATAGTTTATGCTAGCTCAAACGATCTAATCAATAAGGATAACTTGCTTTTTACATTTTGTGAATATGGACATTACTGTCAGTGTCAGCGACCTAAAGGGATTTCGTAGACTGGGCTGGACTGCAAAAACAGAACTACTTGCTAAAGGCCGGCCAAAGCCACCGCTCAACGATCTGCACACCCAGAAAGGGAGAGTCGCTAGGGGGTTCCAACAAGTCTGGTATGAGCGGAAGAAATGGCTATGTGGCTGTGCAGAGACCAATCGCCTCTTTTGCTACTCCTGTACACTGTTTTCTACAGATTATAGTGTGTGGACTCAGAAAGGCTACGGGGACCTTAACAATCTTACCAACGCGCTCAATAAACACGAGAAGACGGCAACACACATCAGAAGCCAAGTAGCCCTGAAAACCTTTGGCACCACGACGCGCATCGACTCAGCTCTGGATGAGCAGACGAGACTGGCCACAGAAACTCACAACCAAAAGGTAAAAGAGAATAGAGATATTCTAAACAAATTAATAGATGCCACCTGCTTCCTAGCTAAGCAAGAAGTATCATTTCGGGGAAATGAGGAAGGCAAGGATTCTCTGAACCGTGGAAACTACGTGGAACTGCAACATCTCATTGCCAAATATGATTCGAATTTAGCCACCCATTTAAGATCATCCACTGTTTTCTCTGGTCTTTCAAATAAGATCCAGAATGATCTGATTGAGGCAATCGGAGACGTTATCATCGACAACATCAAAAATGAGATTTCTGAAGCCCCATTTGTTGCTGTCGAGGTCGATGAATCGACAGACGTAACCAACAGAGCCCAGATCTCAGTCATTCTGCGCTACGTGCTCAATCAAAGAAGCCTTTTTAGGTTTCGATGATGTGAGTAATGATAGAACTGCCGGGGCTGTCGCTGATTATGTTTTGAGCGCTTTGGATAAATTTAACTGCTTTGGAAAATTAGTTGCCCAAACATACGACGGAGCAGCCGTTATGGCGTCTAGTTTAAATGGGGTTCAGGCCAAGATTAGAGAAAAGATCCCAGAGGCTATTTTTACGCACTGTTATGCTCATAAATTGAATCTCGTATTATCGCAATCGGCGAGGTCTATTCCAGAATGCCAGGTATTTTTCAAAACAGTGGAAGGCCTTTCATCATTTTTCAACAAATCGACAAAGCGCACAAAACTCCTGGATGAGGTCATCAAACGCCGGTTACCAAGAGCAGCACCGACACGGTGGTCTTCACACTCACGCCTCGTTCAGACAATCAACCATCAATATTCGGATTTGCGGACCATGTTTCAGTCGATAATCGATAATCCTACAAACTGGGATAATTAAACCCTAATGATGGCTACAGGCTATGATGCATGGCTGGCAAAGGCCTCGACGTGCTTTCTCCTAGACATTTATGAGGAGATTTTCAACATCACTGATGTGCTGTTTAATGTGCTGCAAAAGAAGGGAATGGACATTGGTTATTGTTGTTCTAGGATCCAAGATACAATGACCGCTTTGGAAAACAAACTTCAGGACTTCGATGCGCGCTACGCTCAATTTGACCAGAAACGCAGCCAGCTAAATCTCACTGAGGGGCGAGCGAAACCCAACCAACCCATCAAAGACCAGAGGAAGATACTTTATAACAGGATTTTTTTTTACACGCTCACACAGATGAAGGCTAGATGTAGCAACTTCTAATGTTTTAATTTCAAGCAATTTAACCAAATGTCAAAAGAATTTGACAATGCCAAATTTGAGAGCCTGGCTTTGTATCATAAATATTTCGATTTCGTTAGACTTAAGGCAGATTTAGTTGGACTTTACCAAATCCAAGAGGTGAGGGAGAAAACACCTGAGGAGATGCTTGGATGGATCATTCAGCATGACTTGGCTAAAACAGTTCCAGAGGCAACAAATTTGATTAAACTAGCCCTAACCATACCAGCAACAACGGCATCTGTTGAGAGGTCATTTTCAACTTTGAAGAGAGTGAAGACCCTCACTCGAAATCGCACTGGACAAGGACGCCTTTCATCACTGGCCCTGATCTCAATTGAAAAAGAGACTTTCCAAACTGCAACAGGCGAGTGACTTCTACACTAAAGTGACAGAGGTGTTCCTTCGCAAGGAGAGGCGCATGGACCTCGTTTTCAAGTAAAGGGAAGATATCATTTTTTAAATTAACGTCATGGCTTCTTTGCTGGTTTATATGATTCGCGAGGCTGGTGGCGATCTGTGCTTGTTTAGCTATATGGTTTGGGTACTGCTGTGCTGCTGGCTATGGCTTCTTATTTAAGACTTCCTCTGCTTTTACCTTTGAATATAGTCATGTGCCGTTGTGTTTGGAGAGAGAGCTGCTTAATCAATCGCTGAGATAGGCCTAATGTCGCTGTCCGTGCCAGTGGTTCTGAACCAAAAGTGTTTGAGAGGGAGGGTTTGTGATGTGATGTCAAGTGCCTGTGTGACAAAGTGTGAAAAGAAAGTGTGTTGTGAGTTTACTATGGAGGTTGGAAACGGTGTGTGTCTGTGTTGTGCGTGTGTGCGTTTGCGATGTTGAAACTGGACTTGTAGATTTCAGCAGGCTGGCTACTTGAAAAGATCTTGGTTCAAAAAAGATTGAACAATGAGCACCCCTGATTATAGTCGAAACTGGCAACTGTTTTTTTTTTGGGGTAATCTGATCACAAAGTGACACTACCGTTTATTAGCGGGTTCTAGGGCATCAAAATTGCATTTCCTTGAAACTGCGTTCACTGATAGCGTGTATGTGTAATTACGTGTATTTCTATATTTTATGCTTACCCAATCTAAAAGCTCACGGCACGTGCCTGATATATATATGCATTTTGGACACTGACAGAATTGTTGTTATTTTAGCTGTTTACCAAAACATATTCAAGTTGCAGTTATAGAATGCATATGGCCTTAAAGTGCAGACTAAATACCCTCTTTAATTTGAGGGTATTCACATCCAAATTGGAGGAAGACTCTAGGAATTACAGCTCTTTAATATGTGGCCCCCTCTTTTTCAAGGGAAAACCAAAAGTTTAGCTTTTTCTGTGTTGACAACACAGCAAATAGGCTGATTATGCCATGATTTTGGCATTGACATTTCAAATACCATTTACAGGCCACAGGATAAGAGTGCAGACGAAATGAAAATAGCGAATGAAAAGGTAAGAGATTACAGATTTGAATAGATCAAGTTTGTATTGTTACATTTAAAATATATAGGGGTGTAAGTTACGGTACAGACACATTTCAGTTTGTGGTTTTGAAGTCACGGTTCAGTACCTTTTCAGTACAGCAGTGTAAAAGTAAGTAAGTAAGTAAGTAAAGCTTTATTTACATAGCGCCTTTCGAACATGAAATGCAATCTTTTACTGAACAAAAAGTGCCATGGATAAGCCGTGGAAACTGTTTGTGCTTGTTTATAAAGGGCTGGTAACATTTGCTGTCTGAAATGCGGACGAGCGGGAACTAGTAGGCCTACGTCATGTCATGAGTAATTCACTACGGTAATGTTACCGAGTTGGCTGGTTAACTAGCCAAACAAAGCCACATCTATTAACATGATTGTATTTGATTGTAATGAATAAGTATGTAATAATTATCTTGTATCACTAACGCAGCGCTGTACTGACCATTTTGTATCTAGCAGCTCTCTGCTTCATTCATCTATCACTCCAACTCCTACCCGTCAGGTCGGCGCCTCCGTTGTTGTTCAAGCTAGTGTCGCTTTCCCAGTCTTTGTGTAATAAGTGAACATGTTGTAATGTTTGCCCTCTAGCACAGTTATAAACTTAATAAATGACTCGTGTTGTCTTTAGTCTCTGCACTGTGTGCGTTTATTGGACCGCCATTTTAGTTTCACATCCCGTTCCCTGGTCTCGCGAGAATAGCTGACGTCTATCCTAAGGCCAGCAAAGCGGTGAGGCATAATATTATGATTTATAGTGTGTGTGTGTGTGTGTGTGTGTGTGTGTGTGTGTGTGTGTGTGTGTGTGTGTGTGTGTGTGTGTGTGTGCGTGCGTGCGTGCGTGCGTGCGTGCGTGCGTGTGTGTGTGTGCCAAGGGCTTCGGGGTCTGGTCTGACTGGCCGGATCTCAATGACCTCTGCAACCAGACTGGAGTTCAGCTAAGATGGACAGAACTTAACACACAGACTGAAGTCCCTGTCTCTGATGAGGTGATCACAGACCCCTGTGTGATTGTGAAGGCCGACATCACAACACTGCACAGAGACTCTGCAAGGAGGGTTCTGCTCAGCCTGAAGCAGTCTGAGATCAGGCAGCACTGGTGTGGACTCAGACTACAGGGAAAGCTAGCTTGTTTGGAGTTCGCTGACCACTCAGTCTCACACTCAGTGTTTAAGAACGCCGCTGTTGGTGAGGATGTTTTGAAATTCACCATCAAAGCAAGACTGCAGGTATTACCGACCAAGTACAATCTGTCCACCAGGGGGCTATTCCACGAAGCTCGATAAAGTTCTAAGCCTCGATAAAGTTCTAAGCCTCGATAATGTTAGCTTGCGTTCGGTGCCATCAATGTGGCTCAAATAATTCGCTGCTTGGTTGAGCTCCTTCTGAGTCAGATATAATTAGCCTGGTCGCGACCAGGCTAAAACACAGGCTATAGTAAGACGCGCATCAAAAAAGGCTCACAGGCGGAAACTAAACCCCGAACGACAGTTCCTCTTTTAGGAATCATTAGTTCCCACTTCACACGAGATAGATAGATTAGATAGTTTGACTGTGTGATAGATAGATAATTTGATAATTTGAAAGTGTGATCGATCCGTTGGTCTGGTTGGTGCAGCGGTCTGGTTGGCGCAGTGGTTAAGGCAGCCGGCTGGAGTCCCAAAGGTTGCGAGTTCGAGACTTGACCAAGTATTTTTTATTTTTTATTTTTTTACATTTAACCGAAGATTTCATGCAAAGGCTTCAAACACCATTGTAATCGTGTCAGTTCTTGTAAATTAGCCTGCACCATAATTTTATAGCCTACGTACTTTTTTAGATGAGATTTTAGATTAGATTCAGACAGCGAAATGCAGTAAAAAGTGCGTCTGAAGAGGGATTCGAACCACGTCTAAAAATGATGAATAAATCCTGTGGCAGCGGTCGATACCACTAGGACATCATGGCGATATGACGGTTTATAGCCTGCTGCTGATATCACCACAGTAGTAATATTCATTTATTAAAATATGAACATATAACAATAACTGGGGCTAGTATGACCTACGCATTTAATCGGTCAGCAATTTCTTGCCAAACCATTTCCCCCTTGTTAATTGCGGCAGTATTGCACTATTTTACATCTTATTTTTCCGTCTTCATAAAGATCAATAATTCGGGAATGCTGCGCAAATGTAGTACCCCTGCAGAGTGGAGTATCTTCATTTCGACAGATCGACTCTTCTGGGCTCTTTATGTCTGCGTGCACGCGCCCATATCGAAGATTTGTAAGCCTGTCTTCTGTGAACACTGATGACACAAGGCTGATCCTCGTTCGAGGAATCACCTGAGGCTTGAATTCCAATCTCGAGTTGCCTGATCGCCGCATTTATTTATATCGCCGCTATACTGATCCACCTGTAGTGGAATGGCCCCCTGGTATCCCCACACTCACAGTCCATTCTGTTTAAACCATCAGGATTCACAACATCTAGAATGAGTAGAATCCATTGCACACATAACAAATGGATGTAATGCATACAAACACCTGTACATAGCTCGTCATGACCGTATTGTGGACATTGTGTCTGATACAGTACAAAACATCTTACCATCTAGCGCAGCTATGTACAGGCAACTCGGGATTGGAATTCAAGCCTCAGGTGGTTCCTCGAACGAGGATCAGGCTTGTGTCATCAGTGTTCACAGAAGACAGGCTTACAAATCTTCGATATGGGCGTGTGCACGCAGACATAAAGAGCCCCGAAGAGTCGATCTGTCGAAATGAAGATACTCCACTCTGCAGGGGTACTACATTTGCGCAGCATTCCGAATTATTGATTTTTATGAAGACGGAAAAATAAGATGTCAAATAGTGCAATACTGCCGCAATTAACAAGGCGAGGGAAATGGTTTGGCAAGAAATTGCTGACCGATTAAATGCGTAGGTCATACTAGCCCTAGTTATTGTTATATGTTCATATTTTAATAAAATGTAATGAATATTTACTACTGTGGTGATATCAGCAGCAGGCTAAAATCATCTCATCTCATCTAAAATCTAATCTAAAATATAGTAATAGTAAGTATATAGGCTATAAAATGATGGTGCAGGCTAATTTACAAGAACTGACACGATTACAATGGTGTTTGAAGCCTTTCTGAGTAAATTATGTTCTTAAACTAGACCCTGGATTTGGCATAGATAGATTTTTTTTTTACGATTACTGATGGATAGATGATTCACTTAGACAGATATATATATGTTGTAAATCGATTTGCATGAAGGCTTCGGTTAAATGTAAAAAAATAAAAAATAAAATAATAACTTAAATCAAGTCTCGAACACGCAACCTTTGGAACTCTAGCCGGCTGCCTTAACCACTGCGCCAGCCAGACCGCTGTGCTAACAGTAATGCAAGTTGAGACAATTACTTAATTTTTTAAATTTTTTACACTCTTTTATTTATTGATCTATCGATCTATCTATCACACTTTCAAAATATCAAGTTATCTATCACACAATCAAACTATCTATCGATCGATCACACTTTCAAAATATCAAATTATCTATCTATCACACAGTCAACCTATCCATCTATCTATCTCGTGTGAAGTGGGAACTAATATTTCCTAAAAGAGGAACTGTCGTTCGGGATGAAGTTTCCGCCTGTGAGCCTTTTTTGAAGCGTGTCTTACTTTAGCCAGTGTTTTTGCCTGGTCGCGACCAGGCTAATTATATCGGACTCAGAAGGAGCTCAACCAAGCAGCGAATTATTTGAGCCACATTGATGGAACCGAACGCAAGCTAACATTATCGAGGCGTAGAACTTTATCGAGGCTTAGAAGATAATCGACCTTAGTGGAATGGGCCCCTGCTGTCTAGCACCCCAGGTTAGAGTGAGCACCACCCACTGTACTTTTAAGGTGCCTAGCACCTGTAAAGGGGGGGTGGGGGTTATTATTTTGTTTACTTTTATTTGGTGCCACTGTTAGTCCTCTCTGTTCCCTGTGTTGCTGTATCAGTAAATATCAAGTTAATTGCAACCCTTAGATTCCTGGTTTTTGTGTGACTGCACCCTCACTTGTCCAAGTTGTTGCTCTATGTTGCGCCCTTCTACCCCGAGTCACCAGGGGGCGTAACAGGAGCAAATCCCTGCAACCATAGAGTTCTAAAATTAGTAGAAAGTCTTCCCAGAAGAGTGGAAGTGGAAGCTGTTATAGCAGCAAAGGTGGGACCAACTCCATATTAATGCCCGTGGTTCTGGAATGACAAGTTCAACAAGCACATATGGGTGTGATGTTCGGGTGTCCCAATACTTTTGTCCATATAGTGTATATGGAAACTTAATTATTTAAATATTTTATTGTTTATTCAGATTTACAGAATTGGAATGCTCTGCCCTTGGACCTTAGATCAGCTGGCTCGGTCGAGGTTTTAAAAAAACAGCTAAAGACTGTCTTGTCTAGACAGGCTTCTGGATAGCCCCTAGGGCCTGTCTGTCTGTGTCCTGTTGATGTTGTTGTACACCTGTTGTCTGTTATTTGTTTTTATTTTCACTTGTTTGCCTGTTTTAACCTTCTGTGGCTTTCGCTCTTTTATTATGCTTTATTGTGTTTCTTCTTTGTTATGTAAAGCACTTTGTGACCCTTGGTCTGGGAAAGGTGCTGTATAAATACATTTTACTTACTTACTTACACCACCTATAACCTCACCCTGCACCAGATCGGACATCAGCTCCAGTCTATGTAAGGGAACCGACAACCCTAATCCCTGATCCAAAACACTCACGTGTGTGTCTGTCTGTCCCCGGCAAGAAAGGAACACTGACTAACACTGACTAACACAAATGATTCAGATGCCCCCAATGTTCCTCAGGATCTTCACAGGAACCTTTCCATCAGCCCCCCCCCCCCCCCCCAGAGATACAAGACCCTCTGTGATAAAAGGTGCGCAATCTGAATCATTTAATGTCTTATCATACACTCAGGGTTCAAGTCAAATTCAAGACCTTTTTAGACCTTTTTTAGACCTCTTTGAATATAATTTTAGACCTATTCGAGACACCATATGATAGCTTTTTGTCATCCTCGAGGTGATGAAATTAGGGATTCGTTGAAGTCATTTATGATGACATCTGCCCCGGACTGGCCTTCCTTCTAACAGAGTCGATCTGTAGTCTGTATTACCCTAAAGGCAGTGGTGTGCCGTCAGGGCCAGCAAGGCCTTCTCTGCTGGCCTAAACATCATCAGAATATACATTTTATTTAATATATTTTTTCCACAAATATGTATTAATGATTCCCCATAGTCTATTCTCTTCATTTCATAGCTTTCCTCTTGGTTGCGCTGCTTCCAGTCTCCAATTGAGATTTGGAGGGCTGGCCTTTATGTTAGAGCTTTTATCCAATCAAAATGTGTTGCTAGGGGGCTCCCAAATCTGCCCGCCTTCACAACAGACGGTGCCGCGAATTCGACCTGTAACTTAACGTTGGAACGAGAAAACCTGTGGCGTTCCTAGTAAACCTACGTAGATGCGAGCAAAATCAACAACGGCGCCTGCTGGAAGGCTCAATCTGATGTCAGCACCCAGCACGTCTTTTGATTGGATACGCACTATTGAGATGCGTAGCAAGGTAATTTGCGTATCTTTATACCGTCTGCAATCAGCTACAATGGCGGAAGGGGGAGAAGAGGCAGATGTGGTGGCAGATCTTAAAACAACGCCATTTTCTAGAAGAACTTTCCAGGAAAAGATAGACATTATCAGAGAACGGCCAACCCCGACTCTTGCGAGCCTTTCTCAGCGGGGAAAAGGGTTTGTCCGCACTTTCAGATCGCTAACTACGAGCGGTACCCCTGGCTCACAGGCTCCGAAAGGCACTGCAAATTGTACTGATGGCAATGCCTGCTATTTGCAACAGATCGATCGGGTGTTTGGAGCCACACTGGTTTTGCAAACTTGAGTTGTCTAACCAAGGGAGCAACGAGACACCAAAGCACGGCTGGGCACTTACAAGCAACGGTGCTTTTGAACACCTTTGGGGACACTCGAGTGGATTTACAGCTCAACAGACTGTACAACAGAGTAATTGAAGTATTCCTGAGGAAAGAAAGGAGGATGGATTTTGTTTTCAAATGAAGTTGTTTTGGTGAGTACAAAGCATTTTATTTTTTATTTTATTTGTATATATTTTTGTCATTTTATTTCGTTATTTCATTTTATTTTCGTTTCAATATTAACGAATTAATATATAGGTAATTAAAATTCATTTTATTTTCGTTTCAATATTAACGAATTAATATATAGGTAATTAAAATGACAAATATAGGCTTATAAAATAAATGTTTGATGCGTCTGTTGCAGGTTGCAAGAGATGTGGAGATTACGTGGGTGGCGCACGTGAATCAGCTGTGCAGTAAAAGTACTCAAGGAGACTTGTTGAATTGTTTTGTCACGTTTCTTGACGATAAAAGTGCCTTTTATTTAAAAGTTTTGACAGTATCCAAGCGAAGCGATCTTAAAGATCACACTCTTCATTGTAAATGCGGATTTATTGATTAAAAATGCTTCGGAAATATTAATATAACTCTGTTGTACTTGTCTGATTATGTTAAGGTGATGCAACGCCCGGTTATACTGTGTTTCTGTCTAGTTTCTAGAGCCATGGCGTCATAATGATGGTATTAAGAGGTAGAATAATTCAGGTAGGACTGTGTCGGACATCACTGAAGGCCTAGGTGTGAAATGCACCGCCCGCCACTGCCTAAAGGTAAACTAAGATACTGAGGCTAGAGGCGGAGAGATTCACCCTGCTGTTCACTGTCTTACTTGCTTCCTCCTATTGTCATATCCCACAAATTAGTCTCAATAATAGCATTTAGAAATCATAGGCACATAGGTCCCTGTAGTTAATGACAGCTCTGATATTTTGTTAGGCAAACCATTTAGTGTGTGTGGGTGCTTAAGATCGCACAGGGTGTGTGTGAAGCGGCAGTGCAGTACTGAGGTAGTAGTGCTTGTGGATAGCGCATGCTGCATGCTGCTCCTGCTTGTTACTCTCTGCTTTCAGCCACGGCCACCGGCTAGCCCCTCACAAGGGTGAAAAGAGGAGCCGAGTGCATAAGCCTCCTCCTGCCGGTACATAGCCTATCCACCGCCAAGACTCCTGCAGGGCCTCCACGCGGCCACACACGGTAACTGGGACCTTGCGGTCCCAGGCTAATCTGTGGGGGATCTCGGAGTACAGGGGCCCCCAGAGAGATGGCGCGCAGGCCCACCGGTGTGTGGACACGCCCTGGCGCCTCTCACCCTTGTCCCAGCTATGGGTCAAATACTCCAGCTATGGGCCAAATAGCCCCAGCTATGGGTCAAATAGCCCCACTGCCTTGTGGGCCTATTGAGGCGAAGGCTACGGGAGAAAACCCCTAACGAAAAATCCAACAGGTCAGCAGGCTGTAAGGTGGCAACCCCACCAGCTGACAACGGCTGCTTGGGCCAATCACCCACCCAGACGTAAAACTGATTGCTGAAACCGAAACCAGAACTAAGAAATCACACCTGAATTGGGCATGCCGCCCTACCAGTAGGAGACAAATGAATTCCTTGGGACAAACCCTAACGGAAGCCCAAGGGAGGAAAGGCCTGCTCCAGTTCAAGTCCAATACCAGAGTAGGATGCTGGAACGTGAGAACTCTATACCAAATAGGAAAGTTAGCACAACTAGCAAAGGAGATGAGAAGATACAACATTAGTATAATAGGAATAAGTGAGTGTAGATGGAACACCTTTGGGGAAGCCACCATCGCCACAGGAGAGAGGTTCCTGTATTCAGGAAAGGAGAACGAAGAGGATCCACATATGCATGGGGTGGGCTTAATTATCTCTAAAGACGCTGCAAGAAGCCTCCTTGATTGGAAACCAGTTTCAGAGCGCATAATCACTGCCAGGTTCCTATCCAAGGGTCGTAACATCACCATCATCCAGTGTTATGCACCGACAAATTCGGCTGAAACTGAGGAAAATGAAAAGTTCTACCAACAACTACAAGCGCAAGTACAGAAGACCCCAAAGAGAGACATCCAGATAGTCATGGGAGATATGAATGCCAAGGTTGGAAGGGACAACAGGCACTGGATGAACGCCATGGGAACTGAAGGTCTCGGAGAAATGAACGAGAATGGAACCCTCTTTGCGGACTTCTGCTCTTTCAACGAACTGATCATCGGAGGAACTATATTCCCACACAAGCCCACACACAAAGCGACATGGATCTCTCCTGATCTAAAGACAGAGAACCAGATTGACCATATAGCAATAACAAGAAAATGGCGAAAACTGCTGCTAGATGTTAGGGTAAAGAGGGGAGCAGACATCGACTCTGACCACCACCTGCTGATAGGAGAGTTCAGACTGAAACTAGCTGCAAGGACAGGGGAAGTAGGACCCAGAGAAAATTCAACATCAGGAAACTAGGAGACCACCAGGTTAGACAGGAAGCAGGGCTTACACTTAGAAACAGATTCCAAGCATTAGCAGAAATGGGAGATGTTGAGGAACATTGGGAAAGCTGCAAGAAGGCCCTCATCGACACATGTGAACAGGTCCTAGGCTATAGGAAAGGAGAAAGAAAGGACTGGATTGCAGATGACACATGGAAAGATATAGAGGAAAGGAAGAACCTCAAAAACAAGTGCAATAGGGAGCCAGATATGAACAAGAAAGGGAAATGGAGACAAGAGCACCAACAACAGAGCAGAGTAGTGAAGAAGACAAGAAGGGACAAGAGGAGATATATTGACAACCTAGCATCTGAGGCAGAAGTAGCAGCGGGACAGAGGAACATGAAAGATCTCTACAGAATCACAAGACAACTAGCAGGGAAGAACAGAACCACTAGCCGACCGGTGAAGAATAAACAGGGACAACTCCTCACACAGGAAGCCCAACAGTTGGACCGCTGGAGGGAACACTTCCAAGAGCTCCTAAATAGACCTCCCCCAGAAACATCACCAGAGATCAGCAGTACACCATTGGAAATACTGAAGGTCAACTGTGGGAGGATCTCGAAGGGTGAAATAACCAGAGCCATCAAAAAGATGAAGGCTGGAAAAGCACCAGGAGTTGATAACATCCCCCCTGATATTCTGAAAGCCGATCCCAAAGCGTCCACAGAGGTTCTATACCCCCTCCTCAACAAGATCTGGGATACAGAGACAACCCCGATAGAATGGAAAACCTGTCCTGGGACATCACATGCGGGATGACCTGGCCTGGAAGGACAACACAAAAGGCACCATCAAGAGGGCACAACAGCGGCTATACACCCTGAGATGCCTCAGGAAAGAACACAACAAGCAGGAGATACTGGTGGCCTTCTACCGCGGCGCAGTGGAGAGCATCCTCACCTACGGCATCTGCAACTGGTTCTACAGCTGCACAACAGCGGAGAGAAACGCGCTACAGAGAGTCGTGAGAACAGCACAGAAGATCACCGGCGCCCCCCTCCCCTCTCTGGAAGAGCTGTACAACACACGCTGTCTCAGGAAGGCCTCCAAGATCTCCAGGGACCCGACCGACCCTGGGCACGTACACTTTATCAGGCTGCCCTCGAAAAGGAGGTACAGGACCCCGGCCGCAAAGACAAACAGACTGAAGAACTGCTTCTACCACAGGGCCGTCAAGGCCCTGAACACAGCAAAGGCCTAAGTTCTGGGCCCAGGACAGTCCGGACGGATTGTATGGCAGCTAGTGCTGAGGCACAAACATGTACATTTCAAGCCTGCAAACTGTGACACTTTAAAATAACGTGAAAAAATACTTTTGTGCAATATGACAACACTAGTTGACTATCTGTGCAGTATAGTACAGTGGATTGTGTACATAGCCTTTATTTATGTAAACCAGCTCCTTACCTTCTTGTGATTTTATTCTTTTTCTAAATGTGTTTTTTTTCCCTTTCCTAACACCAGGGGAGCCACCCCTCCTAAATTTCGTTGTTTGGTACCTGTACTGTAGCAATGACAAATAAAGTCCATTCCATTCCATTCCATTCCAAAACGGGCTTAATGGTCACCATTCCAAAAAGAGGAAACCTTAGCGAATGCAACAACTGGAGAGGCATAATGCTTCTGTCCACCCCTAGCAAGGTTCTCTGTAGGATTATCTTAGATAGGATACAAGCAGCCTTGGATGACCAGTTGAGGAAGGAGCAAGCAGGTTTTAGGAAGGATAAGTCATGCACAGACCACATTGCTACCCTGCGAATCATCATAGAACAGTGTGTTGAGTGGCAAAGCGCACTTTATATAAACTTTGTTGACTTCGAAAAAGCCTTCGATAGCCTGGATAGGGAAGTGTTGTGGAAGCTCCTAGGTCACTATGGCCTACCCTCTAAGATCATCAATGTAATAAAAGACATATACCAGGATTCCAATGGCCGGGTGATCTGCAAGGGTAAACTGTCAAACACCTTTGCCATCACGACAGGGGTGCGGCAGGGTTGTCTCCTTTCCCCTCTGATTTTCCTCATTGCCATAGACTGGATCATGAGAAGAACAACTGAAAACCATAGGACAGGAATCCAGTGGACCCTGTTCACCCAGCTCGAGGACCTAGATTTCGCAGACGACCTCGCAACCCCACCAGCTGACAACGGCTGCTTGGGCCAATCACCCACCCAGACGTAAAACTGATTGCTGAAACCGAAACCAGAACTAAGAAATCACACCTGAATTGGGCATGCCGCCCTACCAGTAAGAGACAAATGAATTCCTTGGGACAAACCCTAACGGAAGCCCAAGGGAGGAAAGGCCTGCTCCAGTTCAAGTCCAATACCAGAGTAGGATGCTGGAACGTGAGAACTCTATACCAAATAGGAAAGTTAGCACAACTAGCAAAGGAGATGAGAAGATACAACATTAGTATAATAGGAATAAGTGAGTGTAGATGGAACACCTTTGGGGAAGCCACCATCGCCACAGGAGAGAGGTTCCTGTATTCAGGAAAGGAGAACGAAGAGGATCCACATATGCATGGGGTGGGCTTAATTATCTCTAAAGACGCTGCAAGAAGCCTCCTTGATTGGAAACCAGTTTCAGAGCGCATAATCACTGCCAGGTTCCTATCCAAGGGTCGTAACATCACCATCATCCAGTGTTATGCACCGACAAATTCGGCTGAAACTGAGGAAAATGAAAAGTTCTACCAACAACTACAAGCGCAAGTACAGAAGACCCCAAAGAGAGACATCCAGATAGTCATGGGAGATATGAATGCCAAGGTTGGAAGGGACAACAGGCACTGGATGAACGCCATGGGAACTGAAGGTCTCGGAGAAATGAACGAGAATGGAACCCTCTTTGCGGACTTCTGCTCTTTCAACGAACTGATCATCGGAGGAACTATATTCCCACACAAGCCCACACACAAAGCGACATGGATCTCTCCTGATCTAAAGACAGAGAACCAGATTGACCATATAGCAATAACAAGAAAATGGCGAAAACTGCTGCTAGATGTTAGGGTAAAGAGGGGAGCAGACATCGACTCTGACCACCACCTGCTGATAGGAGAGTTCAGACTGAAACTAGCTGCAAGGACAGGGGAAGTAGGACCCAGAGAAAATTCAACATCAGGAAACTAGGAGACCACCAGGTTAGACAGGAAGCAGGGCTTACACTTAGAAACAGATTCCAAGCATTAGCAGAAATGGGAGATGTTGAGGAACATTGGGAAAGCTGCAAGAAGGCCCTCATCGACACATGTGAACAGGTCCTAGGCTATAGGAAAGGAGAAAGAAAGGACTGGATTGCAGATGACACATGGAAAGATATAGAGGAAAGGAAGAACCTCAAAAACAAGTGCAATAGGGAGCCAGATATGAACAAGAAAGGGAAATGGAGACAAGAGCACCAACAACAGAGCAGAGTAGTGAAGAAGAAGACAAGAAGGGACAAGAGGAGATATATTGACAACCTAGCATCTGAGGCAGAAGTAGCAGCGGGACAGAGGAACATGAAAGATCTCTACAGAATCACAAGACAACTAGCAGGGAAGAACAGAACCACTAGCCGACCGGTGAAGAATAAACAGGGACAACTCCTCACACAGGAAGCCCAACAGTTGGACCGCTGGAGGGAACACTTCCAAGAGCTCCTAAATAGACCTCGCCCAGAAACATCACCAGAGATCAGCAGTACACCATTGGAAATACTGAAGGTCAACTGTGGGAGGATCTCGAAGGGTGAAATAACCAGAGCCATCAAAAAGATGAAGGCTGGAAAAGCACCAGGAGTTGATAACATCCCCCCTGATATTCTGAAAGCCGATCCCAAAGCGTCCACAGAGGTTCTATACCCCCTCCTCAACAAGATCTGGGATACAGAGACAACCCCGATAGAATGGAAAACCTGTCCTGGGACATCACATGCGGGATGACCTGGCCTGGAAGGACAACACAAAAGGCACCATCAAGAGGGCACAACAGCGGCTATACACCCTGAGATGCCTCAGGAAAGAACACAACAAGCAGGAGATACTGGTGGCCTTCTACCGCGGCGCAGTGGAGAGCATCCTCACCTACGGCATCTGCAACTGGTTCTACAGCTGCACAACAGCGGAGAGAAACGCGCTACAGAGAGTCGTGAGAACAGCACAGAAGATCACCGGCGCCCCCCTCCCCTCTCTGGAAGAGCTGTACAACACACGCTGTCTCAGGAAGGCCTCCAAGATCTCCAGGGACCCGACCGACCCTGGGCACGTACACTTTATCAGGCTGCCCTCGAAAAGGAGGTACAGGACCCCGGCCGCAAAGACAAACAGACTGAAGAACTGCTTCTACCACAGGGCCGTCAAGGCCCTGAACACAGCAAAGGCCTAAGTTCTGGGCCCAGGACAGTCCGGACGGATTGTATGGCAGCTAGTGCTGAGGCACAAACATGTACATTTCAAGCCTGCAAACTGTGACACTTTAAAATAACGTGAAAAAATACTTTTGTGCAATATGACAACACTAGTTGACTATCTGTGCAGTATAGTACAGTGGATTGTGTACATAGCCTTTATTTATGTAAACCAGCTCCTTACCTTCTTGTGATTTTATTCTTTTTCTAAATGTGTTTTTTTTCCCTTTCCTAACACCAGGGGAGCCACCCCTCCTAAATTTCGTTGTTTGGTACCTGTACTGTAGCAATGACAAATAAAGTCCATTCCATTCCATTCCATTCCAAAACGGGCTTAATGGTCACCATTCCAAAAAGAGGAAACCTTAGCGAATGCAACAACTGGAGAGGCATAATGCTTCTGTCCACCCCTAGCAAGGTTCTCTGTAGGATTATCTTAGATAGGATACAAGCAGCCTTGGATGACCAGTTGAGGAAGGAGCAAGCAGGTTTTAGGAAGGATAAGTCATGCACAGACCACATTGCTACCCTGCGAATCATCATAGAACAGTGTGTTGAGTGGCAAAGCGCACTTTATATAAACTTTGTTGACTTCGAAAAAGCCTTCGATAGCCTGGATAGGGAAGTGTTGTGGAAGCTCCTAGGTCACTATGGCCTACCCTCTAAGATCATCAATGTAATAAAAGACATATACCAGGATTCCAATGGCCGGGTGATCTGCAAGGGTAAACTGTCAAACACCTTTGCCATCACGACAGGGGTGCGGCAGGGTTGTCTCCTTTCCCCTCTGATTTTCCTCATTGCCATAGACTGGATCATGAGAAGAACAACTGAAAACCATAGGACAGGAATCCAGTGGACCCTGTTCACCCAGCTCGAGGACCTAGATTTCGCAGACGACCTCGCACTACTCTCCGAAAACCACACACACTTGCAACAGAAGACAGATAGGCTACAGACTAACAGTGACCAGCTTGGACTCAAGATCAACATCGGGAAAACTAAGACCATGAAGCTAAACCAGAAAACACATGACCCAATCACACTCAGGGGAGAGGCTATAGAGGACGTGGAGCACTTCACATACCTAGGGAGCAACATCAGCAGGGATGGAGGAGCAGACAGGGACATAGTAGCACGCATCAGCAAAGCACAAGTAGCCTTCAATATACTCAGGCCCATCTGGCTGTCCAAACAACTCTCCAACAACACAAAGCTACGGATCTTCAATACCAATGTGAAGACTGTCCTGCTCTACGGCTCTGAAACGTGGAGGACCACCGAGGGCCTCACAAGCAAGATCCAGGTGTTTGTCAACAAATGCCTGCGGTACATCCTCAAGCTGTGGTGGCCCATCAGAATCACAAATGAAGAGCTGTGGAGAATAACAAACCAGGACAGCATAGCTACCACCATCAAAAGGAGAAAGTGGAGCTGGATAGGGCACACCCTTAGGAAGGACTCCAACAACATCACTAGACAGGCCTTGGACTACAACCCGCAGGGGAAGAGGAAAGTTGGAAGGCCGAAAAACACCTGGAGACGTTCCACACTCCAAGACCTGAAGAACATCGGGGTGAGCTGGCAAGAAACAAAGGCCCAGGCCCAAAAGAGAGTGAGATGGAGAGCTCTGGTGGACGCCCTATGCCTCTCAACGGGGTGAAGAGGACTAACTAACTAACTAACTAACCATTTAGTAGTAACTATAACGTGCATTGAATCTAATGTTTTACAGTTGACAAGAAGGGTACAAGGAACCTTTGTTACATAGGGAATTCCTAATAAATGCTGTGCCTGTCTCTAAATCCTGCCACTTAACCTTCTACCAAGAACCTTCTGACTGAACGAACCTATTGCTTACTATAGCTTATTAACCTTTGAACCTAGTAATAATTTTACCCTCGCCTTAAGCATGCCTGTCATCAAGACCCTCACTAGCGCCACCTAGGGGCAAGGCCAGGTAGTGGAGCAGCGAAAAGTCAAGACTCAAGACAACCTCTCTAACTCAGCTTCCAATCGATTGCCTACGGTCATGCCGCATGACATCAATGGTTGCAGAGTCTTCCTGCTGCTAGAGAGAGTTCATGCAAGGATATTGAGTCCTTGTAATACCTTAATCTAGTAACCTGTTAATCCCTGATATCCAGTTCACCTATTACCGTATTTTCCGGACTATAAGTATAGGAGTATAAGTCGCATCAGTCCAAAAAATATGCCATTAAGAGGAAAAAACATATATAAGTCGCACTGGACTATAAGTCACATTTATTTAGAAATGTATTTCACAAAATCCAAGACCAAGAACAGACATTTAATCTGGAAAGGCAAGTTTATTCAACTACACAATAGCACACAGAACAACAGGCTGAATAGAAGTCTGGTATGTTAACATAACACATTAACAGTTATTCAGCAACACAATAGCATAAAGAACATACCTGGGAGGCTGAATAGG
Organism: Nansenia antarctica; assembly: GCF_963989245.1. Classification (NCBI taxonomy): domain Eukaryota; kingdom Metazoa; phylum Chordata; class Actinopteri; order Argentiniformes; family Microstomatidae; genus Nansenia; species Nansenia antarctica. Next base: position 102,484,400 of record NC_137674.1, read on the forward strand.
CTAAATTAACATAACAAGCCAGCGAGTCCAACAAGCAAGTTACCAGTAAGCAAGTTCACCAAGCTACCGTTTGCTTAGCTTCAACAAGCTAATGTTTTAGATAATTTCTTCAGGGGTATAGGAGCAGCATATAGTTGTCACAAGCCCAGAGCGGCCCAGAGCGCACTCTGTCGGCTGTAGACGGTAATGTTTACTCCTTGGTTCATGTCAGTCAGTATGAAATTATATATATATTGATATACACAAGTCGCACCTGACTATAAATCGCAGGACCAGCCAAACTATGAAAAAAACGTGACTTATAGTCCGGAAAATACGGTAGTTATCAAATGTACATTTTGTGATATAGACGCATTACGGAGCAGTGCACACACACCATCTCCTCCCAGAGCTGTCCTGCATCGCGCAGTCAGCAGGGAGAGAGCTCGCAGCGCAGAGCGCATAAGAACTGCCCCAGACCCCCAATATCGCTACTACTAAATATAATTCCACAACAGCATACTACTTCATTTCCAATCCTAGTTAACTCAGTGGCACTTCCAGCCACTCCCTCGCTTCTACTGTGCTTACTGTGAGAGAAAATTATTATATGTAATAAGACATTTTTCTACATTTAAGATTCAAACTTTGGATATCTAGGGCAAAGCTTTAGAAACTGATTTCCTGTTGTAAGCACACAATGAAACCAGTTTCTCTACTTGAAGCTTGACATTGGCTAGACAACAGACACATTTAAATTATTACAAAGACCTGATTGCTCTCTTTTCTACCGAGATGGACTAAGCCATCTAGAGCAGTTTTGGACTTTTGTGTTTCCGCAGACCCAGTACTCTAGGACCAGACTAAACCAGTTTGTGGCCTTTGTTCCTTTTACATCTTTGTGTCTCTAGGAGAAAGTGGGGGTCGATTCCCCCTTAACCTTCATCCCCAATCATCTTCCTCAATGTACAAATCCACACCCATTGCTCATGATTGGTCTAGAGTCTAGACCTCACCCGAGGGCGGACCTCTTACCTGAGGGTACCTGAGTGCATAAATACGGAGATGTAATGAATGATCTGGACTTTACGAGGAACTTTGAATCTTCAGATGCGTCTGACGAACCTGTAAACTTCCTCCTTCTGCAGAAGAATATTAAATATATTTTCTTATACATCTTGAAACGAAACAGGCTGCCTTTATTGATAATTTGCTCTAACATTACTCAGGCCGACAATACAGTGTGCACTGCGCTGTAGCAAGTTCTCCCATAGGCTACTGTGCTTTTGGACTAGTATAGTCTGTCTGTCATCCTACACGGCGTGTTCACGGCGCCAGCGGACAGGGTGTATTACTTCACCTTCACCACCTACGCCTGGGCGAAGGAGGCCAACATCGGAGCGGCGCTGCATAAGAACGAGCAGCAGGTGGCGCTGATCTACGAGTATCAGGACAAGGGCGACAACGAGGACTTTGGGACCAACGGGAACGTCCTGCAGCTAGCCAGAGGAGACCTGGTGTCCCTCCGCCTGCCTTCCGGGTTCCGTGTGACCGCTAACGCTAACACCAACCTCAGCACCTTCAGCGGGTTCATGCTCTTCCCCATGTGAGAAGAAAAAACCTCCATCGACCACCAGAGGGTGCTGTCTGTGTATATGAATGATAGCTCCGCTGTGACCGTAGTGAAAGATGATGATTTTTCACTACGGTCACAGCGGAGTGAAAAATAATAGTAATAAAAGCATCATACATACAAGTCAGATATTCCAAGTCATTTCACTATGTCAATTAGGCTGTATGCGATGTAAGTCACAAAAAAGCATTTGATTTGATTAGATTTATTTATTCACTGTGTAGTTTGCAGGTTACTTTAGAGATAGTGTGCTTCTTTTCTAGAGTATTTAACTCTAGAACAGCCGTGCCGTTTTTACCTACTAAAAGAGCCGCCCCTCTTTACAATGCTCAAGCTGCTATTTACACACAACGACCACTAGTTGGCCGCTTGTAAATTAGCCTGCTTCCTACACAGGTTGACTCTTTAGAGAGAGAGAGAGAGAGAGAGAGAGAGAGAGAGAGAGAGAGAGAGAGAGAGAGAGAGAGAGAGAGAGAGAGAGAGAGAGAGAGAGAGAGAGAGAGAGAGAGGTTGACTCTAGAGAGAGAGAGAGAGAGGTTGACTCTAGAGAGAGAGAGAGAGAGAGAGAGAGGTTGACTCTTTAGAGAGAGAGAGACAGGTCAGGTTGACTCTTTCGAGAGAGAGAGAGAGAGAGAGAGAGAGAGAGAGAGAGAGAGAGAGAGAGAGAGTTGACTCTTTAGAGAGAGAGAGAGAGAGAGAGAGAGGTTGACTCTTTAGAGAGAGAGAGAGAGACTGGTTGACTCTTTCGAGAGAGAGAGAGAGAGAGAGAGAGAGAGAGAGAGAGAGAGAGGTTGACTCTTTATAGAGAGAGAGAGAGACAGGTTGACTTTAGAGAGAGAGAGAGAGAGGTTGACTCTTTCGAGAGAGAGAGAGAGAGAGAGAGAGAGAGAGAGAGAGAGAGAGGTTGACTCTTTAGACAGAGAGAGAGAGACAGGTTGACTCTTCAGAGAGAGAGAGAGAGAGACAGGTTGACTCTTTAGAGAGAGAGAGAGAGAGAGAGAGGTTGACTCTTCAGAGAGAGAGAGAGAGAGAGAGAGAGAGAGAGACAGGTTGACTCTTCAGAGAGAGAGAGAGAGAGAGAGAGAGACAGGTTGACTCTTCAGAGAGAGAGAGAGAGAGAGACAGGTTGACTCTTCAGAGAGAGAGAGAGACAGGTTGACTCTTCAGAGAGAGAGAGAGACAGGTTGACTCTTCAGAGAGAGAGAGAGAGAGAGAGAGAGAGGTTGACTCTTCAGAGAGAGAGCGAGAGAGAGAGAGAGAGAGAGAGAGAGAGACAGGTTGACTCTTCAGAGAGAGAGAGAGAGGTTGACCCTTCAGAGAGAGAGAGAGAGAGAGAGAGAGAGAGAGAGAGACAGGTTGACTCTTCAGAGAGAGAGAGAGAGAGAGAGAGAGAGAGAGAGAGACAGGTTGACCCTTCAGAGAGAGAGAGAGAGAGAGAGAGAGAGAGAGAGAGACAGGTTGACTCTTCAGAGAGAGAGAGAGAGAGAGAGAGAGAGAGACAGGTTGACTCTTCAGAGAGACAGAGAGAGAGAGAGACAGGTTATCTATCTTCAGCACCCAGGGCTGTGTTGGGGAGGGCACATTAGCCACATCACAAACCAAAGAGAAATCAAATCAGTCTGACCACATCTGTTTACATGGAAATTAATCAAGTTGGAACAAAAAAGGCAATTTGCTTCCTTTTTTGTCTGTATGGCAGTGAAATCCCTAATTTCATCACCTCGAGGATGACAAAAAGCTACCATATGAGAATAGGTCTAAAATTCTATTCAAAGAGGTCTAAAAAGGTCTTGAACTTGAGCCCTGTCATAGGAACAGAGGGACGGGCGACCGGACGCTTTAACACAACACAAGATCGCCATCTACTGGCCAAACATAGGTATAGGCTTCTGGATGCCTCCCCAAAACAACGACCACAGCACAAACACACACACACACACACACACACACACACACACACACAGCCAGCACAGACACACACACACACACACACACACACGGGAATATGACCTAAACACAGACACAGACACACACACACACACACACACACACACACACACACACACACAGCACAGACACACACACACAGGAATAAGACCTAAACACAGACACACACACATGGGAATATGGCAACAGACACAGACACACACACACACACACACACACACACACACACACAGCACAGACACACAGCACAGACACACAGACACACACACATGGGAATATGACCTAAACAGACACACACACACGTGATGTGTTATATGTATTACAGGTCTAGTCCACTAGGTCAGGACAGGTCACATGACTTCAGATGACCAATAGAAACAACATTCCTCTAGCCTGGTTAACTGCAACACATCAACTACATTTCATACAGGACACTGATGATTAGATTAGATTAGATTAGATTAGACTAGATTCAACTTTATTGTCATTGCAGAGTACAAGTACCAGACAACGAAATTCAGTTTAGCATCCAACCAAAAGTGCAAATAGTGATAATCATGGGCGTCACCACCATATATTTGGGGGGGGACGTGTCCCCCCCACCTTTGAAACAAGGTCGTTTGGACCCCCCCACATTTGCCATCAAAAATATGTTGCATGACTGGTCAGCGTTATTTTCATTGCTTCACAATCAAATCCGTTCCACTTTATGAGTAGGGGATTGCCCATATCCAGAAGTCCACTCCGCGTTTTACTTCTGTTTTTAACACGGCAGCAGCAGAATCAGACACGCACGCAGATTCAAAACATTCAGACTGAGGCAAGACTATATTTAGATCATCCACCAAGATGGATATAAGGAAAAACAATTCTAAGAAGAGAAAAGTAAGTCAAAGTCATCCAAGTTTTCCCGTGAGTGGCCAAACAGCAACATTGCGTTCTCCCAAGGTCAAACACAGCCAGCTTTTCTGATAAGAATGTTAGCACCATATGAGACATTCTCTGTATTAGCAATAGAATTAGCATAGCCTACTAGCAACCAAATACGAGCTAGATCAGCTATATGGCACTAGCAGTTTTGTTAGGCATTACTAGTGCGGTTAGACATGTTTAAATGCAGAACAGACACAGGCGAAATGTCATCAAAAGCACAGAATGGCGACAAACACCTCACAGTGCTTACCTGTCCTGTCATTATTGCATCTCCTGCCCGTGTTCATTGCCCTGAGCATTTGCACAATTTAATTTGGCCATTGCACCCACCCAAAGAATCAATTTGGCATCTGATTGCTTGAGCTAGGGTTAAAAAAAATAAGAAGAAAACACCTGTTCCATTTATTTTTCTATTTCTAAAATGCTTGTGATTGTATTTTTTGTATTGATGATTGTATTTCTATGTCAAATGTTCTATTAGAGAAAAACAATATGAACAAGTGCTCAATGCATCCCCATTTCTCCTGATATAGGTGGTTGAGAATGAGAGTGAGTCAGAGGCAGGGGCAGCAGGCAGGGGCAGTGGAGACAGCTCTAATTCACTCTTTGATTTGTTTTGTTTGTTATAGTTGTATGTTCTGCAATGCACTGAAGAGGGCTAAGTTTGATTGTAATAGGCTCTGAGTAGCCTAGGTACATATTTTATGTTTCCTCATAACTTTTTATTCAATTTGTTGACTCAAAGTTACCTCATTCTTTTCTAATTCACTCTTTGATTCTTTTTGAATCTTCATATTTAATAAAGTACCTAAAAAGTGCCACGTGTCAGTGTCAGGCCTCTGTGAGTTAAACCAAAACATAATAGTAGTCAGTAATTGCAGACCATGCCAGCTCCAAGGAAAAACAAAGAAAGAGGGAGATTATTTTGGGTGTAAAACGCACCAGAATGCAGGAAATTGAATCTACTATTTAAAAAATTTCGGGGGGGGGACCCCCAGACCCCCCGAAAAATAAGTGTCCCCCCCACATTCAAAAAGCTGCTGACGCCCATGGTGATAATAATACTACCTCTGGACATACTGTATATTGCACATTGTAGCCTATATGTCTCTTTGATATAGCTTCTAATAATGGTGATAATAATAATAATAATAACTTTTATTTGTACAGCTCTTTTCCTGCAAACGTTGCAGCTCAAAGTGCTCCAAATATGATATAAGTACATGATATTAAAATGATAGTGATAGGTACAGCAAGGCATGTACGGTAGTTTGGAGGCAAATATACAGTTCTGAGCTTTGTACAGTTAAAGTAGCTCATGTACAGTATGTGATGTGCAGATGTATAAAAGAAGCTATATCAAAGAGACATATGTGCAATATACAGTATGTGCAGAGGTAGTATTGTAAACATCAGTAGTGCAAAGGTACAGCAGACAGGGTACAGGGTATTGTAACTATGTAACCATGGGCAAGCTAACTTCAACAATACCACAATCAGTCAACAACAATCAACAATAAAATAAGTCATATCAGTAATCAGTTCCTGCATTGTAGAGACATTATTAGTAAGTTCTACACTTGAATGCATTGCCAGTTTACATTAGAGATGCAACCTCAGCAAATATGTTCAAGTCAAGACTAAAAAACCCATCCTTTTAATATTGCCTTTAAATGAGTAAATAATTAAATGATGATTATATAATGATTGGAGCACTTTGAGCTGCAACGTTTGCAAGAAAAGCGCTATACAAATAAAAAAATAAAAAATAAAAATAATATTAAATACCACACAAACATAACCAGACAACACGGAGCCTCGAGCCGGTTCTCTCGTTGCCGTGACAACAACAACAACACCACGACCCCCCGGTCTCCCTAAGTCACGGAGGTCAACGAGGTCTTTATTATATTATTATTATTATTATTATTATTATTATTATTATTATTATTATTATAATTATCTTTATTGATGTGTTTTCGTGACATATTTGGATTAATTGGTTTGTGAACGAGCCGTGCGATCAGTCGTCCGGTCAGAGCGCCGCGGGGTGAGTAGGCTCGCTAGTTATACAACATTTCGTGATGTTAGAATTAGAAGGTTCTATCTCCATTTTTGTCAAAATTGAGTTTTTTACATAATCTGATCCATTAGGTGTTTATTAATGCCTGTGTGGTGTTATTTTTAAAATGTTGACATTTTTTAGTTAGTAATTAATAAAATACAAAGGTTCCCTCTCACAAAACATAATGTTGGAATGTAAAAACTTTGATGCTCAATATCTCTGAACTACCCTAAACGGAGATAGAACCTTATAATTCTAAGCTCACGATTTAACAAACTACACATTTCAAAAACAAACAAGGAATACTGGGAAATATTTGACGTGATCTATCCACCTATACACCATTATTATAATATAATACAGGCTATTATAATAGTTTAGGAGTGAACTGACTAATTTTAGTGGAGAACTGTGGTAACTTCGAGCGTCTCGTCGCCGTAGTAACAACGGCACCCGTTATGTTTGTTTGTTTTTGTCGCTTGTGCAGGATGCGTTCCCGCCTCCTGCTTTCGCTGCTGCTGATTGGAGGATGGGTACGCGCGCTCGTGTACGACCTGCCACGGGATTGGCTGGCCACCCTCGCGCTGCCGCTCAGCCTCCTCCTGCGGGCCTGGAGATGGAGGAGGAAGAAGAAGAACCCTCCAGAGGAGGAGGAGAGCAGCAGCAACAACGAACAACAGCGGGAACAGAGGGAGAAAAGAGAGGTGGAAAAGACAGAAGAAACAAAGTCGGTGGAGGAGGGGAGGGACGAGGAGCTCTCCCTCCTGGTCCTCCAGGACTTCTACGCCACCCAGGTGTACAAAGGCATTAGGGAGCCCCCCCACGTCCACTGCGACATGGCCACAGGCCTGGTGGACAGCCTGCTGCGGCGGCTGCAGACGTTCGGCCCGTGCTGCGAGGCGGTGTTCCAGGGGCGGAGCGTGGGCGTGGGGTCCATGTTCGAGGGCTGGGGGGTCAGCCGGGGAGACCAGGTGCCCGTGTACGACGTCCTGGTCGTCCTCAACCCCCCCGCGGGCCTCAGCCTGGACGTGGAGCTGGGTCAGGGGGCGCCGACGGCCGCCGCCCTCGTCCCCTCGTCCGCCACGGCCACCCCGTTATCCCCCCCCGCCCCCCCCTCCGCCTCCCCACCTCAACCCACCCCATCGACCCCCCCCTCCACCCCCACACCTCCACCCAGCGAGGAAACCGACTCCTCTGGCTGCAGCTCCCCGCAGCAGCAGCACCACCCTCTACCCACGATGCAGTGCGGCGGGGGGATGGCGAGGGTGATGGTGCGTGCAGCGGAGGGGCGCCGGGCGCGCTCCTTCTCCTCCCGCTACCTCCTGCACGCCTTCCTGGAGCGCATCCGCACGGAGCGCAGCAAGGAGGGGCTGGACTACATGCTGGAGGAGTGCCTGATGGTCGACCAGTACATGGAGCCCGTCCGGCTGCTGGCCTGGCTGGGGGCGGGGCTGAGGCGCGCCTGGGTGTTCCGGGGCGGGGTCTTGAAGCTGAACTTCTGGGGCCCAGAGTGGCCGTGCGTGATGCGGGCGGAGAGCACGGGGTCGGGGCGCGTCCTCTACGTCAACGTGGTCCCGGCCGTGCGGTTGGCCGACTCGGACGTGTGCGTGGTCGCCCGGGGGAGGGGTGGGGGCGGGGGCGTCATCGCCATGGCGTCAGGAGGAGGGGGGGGGGCGGAGCTCTGGGAGCCGTGGTTCTGCAGCGACGAGGGCTACTTCCTCCGCTGCGCCGCCAGGCGGTTGCCGGGCAACAGCTGCCACCTGATGCTGCTGGAGCTGCTGTGCTTCCTGCTGCGGCCGCCCTCACCGGTGTTCTGCGCCCGCGGCGTCTCCTTCCTGTCCTCCTACCACCTGAAGACCGTGCTGCTGCACCTGCTGCTGCGGTGGCGGAGCGACCCCGCCGCCTGGGACGCCCACTGCCTGGCCGCGCGCCTCCGCGACGCCCTCGCCCTCCTGCGGCGTTGCCTGGGCGACAGGCACCTGCCCAGCTTCTGGGTGGGCAACCAGGCGCTGGGCGACCTGCAGCCCCGGCTGCCGCCCTTCTTCCGGCACGCCGCCCCGCTCAACCTGTTCGCCGCGCTGGCGCAGCACCGGGGCTGGCACTGCCTGGCGCTGCAGGAGTTCAACCGCCTGCGGGCGCGCCTCCACGCCCTGCCTGGCTCCTGTGGGAGCGCCTCCCTCCCGCCCGCCACCACCCCCTGCCTGGGCCGCCCCCCCTCCCTGGGCCCCCCCCACACCTCCTTCACCCGCGAGGCCCTCGGCAGCCTGAGGGACGTGATGACCAGGAGGCTGAGACTGGGAGGGGGGGGGCGGAGGAGAGCGGCGGTGGTGATGGCCCACCCCCCGCCCTACGGACCCCCACTGCCGTGGGACTTTTAGATACACAAACACACGCACACACAGGTTCATGAAGACTATGTTCCTGAGACACACTGATCTGATCGTGCCATCTCAGTGATGTTATATAAAGTTGTAACATGAACATGAACGTGTGCAGTAGTGTGTCTTTATTCAACGTGAACATGTGAACAGCAGAAACACACAGTGTTGTGAAGTGTACTGAACATCAACTGTGTTAATAGATTGTTCTTTTTTTTTTCTTCCTGAAACTTAAATAGTGTTTCACTCGCAACAATTTCATAACTCATTTTGTCACGAATGACCAGGGATGTGTTGAGGTGCTGAATGTTGCTTTTGACCAAACAACTGGTGGGTCATCCCGCTTTCACCCAGGAAAGAGTCAACGTCATTTAAAGTGCATCAACATTTAAAAGCATGGCATTAAACACAAACTCCAACTGCTGTACTGGCATCTCAAACACACACACACACACACGCCAAAATCGCTCTGAAAATAAAATGTTGAAAAGTGAGTTATAAAAAATAAATTAAAAAAAGAAGGAACTATTTTCAAAATAAAAGTCCCACTGTGATGACGGCTCAGCCGGTCTTTGGAGTGTCCTGTTTACTGAGCAGGGCTTCCAGTTGAGCTTTGAGGTTCTTATACTCTTCCTGTACTCCTCTGCCATGGGCCCTCGGTCCTCTTCCTGTACTCCTCTGCCATGGGCCCTCGGTCCTCTTCCTGTACTCCTCTGCCATGGGCCCTCGGTCCTCTTCCTGTACTCCTCTGCCATGGGCCCTCGGTCCTCTTCCTGTACTCCTCTGCCATGGGCCCTCGGTCCTCTTCCTGTACTCCTCTGCCATGGGCCCTCGGTCCTCTTCCTGTACTCCTCTGCCATGGGCCCTCGGTCCTCTTCCTGTACTCCTCTGCCATGGGCCCTCGGTCCTCTTCCTGTACTCCTCTGCCATGGGCCCTCGGTCCTCTTCCTGTACTCCTCTGCCATGGGCCCTCGGTCCTCTTCCTGTACTCCTCTGCCATGGGCCCTCGGTCCTCTTCCTGTACTCCTCTGCCATGGGCCCTCGGTCCTCTTCCTGTACTCCTCTGCCATGGGCCCTCGGTCCTCTTCCTGTACTCCTCTGCCATGGGCCCTCGGTCCTCTTCCTGTCCTCCTCTGCCATGGGCCCTCGGTCCTCTTCCTGTACTCCTCTGCCATGGGCCCTCGGTCCTCTTCCTGTCCTCCTCTGCCATGGGCCCTCGGTCCTCTTCCTGTACTCCTCTGCCATGGGCCCTCGGTCCTCTTCTGTACTCCTCTGCCATGGGCCCTCGGTCCTCTTCTGTACTCCTCTGCCATGGGCCCTCGGTCCTCTTCCTGTACTCCTCTGCCATGGGCCCTCGGTCCTCTTCCTGTACTCCTCTGCCATGGGCCCTCGGTCCTCTTCCTGTACTCCTCTGCCATGGGCCCTCGGTCCTCTTCCTGGACGGTCCTTTAGAAGGAGAGGACAACAACAATAACAACACGTTGAGACAGGCTGCAGCTTCCGTCACTGGTATAGTCCCTGCGTTGCCTTATCTTACTCTGATAGCTTTGTACAGTGAGTATTGTAATCACAACATTGTATTTTACTTTTAAAACAACAAAACAAAACAAATGCTATGTACAAAAGATGTGTCTCTCTCGATCCCTCTCAAGTACTTCTGTGTGTCGTATTAACGTTAAGTGAGTGTGCATCACGTTGTTGAACCGATATTTTGTGGATGTTTTTTTCTTCTTGATTTTTCACCCCCCCAAAAATCTAATTTATTAAAAGGAAAATGAAAAAAACGAGTGTTAAGTGTGTGTGGAGAGTGTTGTTACCAGCCGGTCTGTGTGAAGAAGTCTCTCAGGGAGGAGCGGGGTCGGCTCCTCTCGGCCCTCAGCTGCTCCAGCAGCTCTGACCTACAGAACAGAACCAGGGTGTAGTGGTGGTCTAGTGGATAGTGAGTTGGACTTGTGATCGGAAGGTTGTGGGTTCAAATCCCGCCTGAAGCCACACCACTACTAGTGTGCCCTTGGGTAAGGCACTTAGCGCTCAGTTACTCCAGGGGGAATGTCCCTGTAATTCGTAATTGTAAGTCGATTTGGATAAAAGCGTCTGCTAAATGGCTAAATTATTTAAAAATTAGGGTGAGAATCAACATCACTCACACTTCACACACTCCTCATCAGACCCCTCCTCTTCCTCTACCTGTAGATACACACGACACCACTGACATAACTGAGATGATGATGTTGAGTGCTGAGATTGGAGTGACTCTTCCACAGAGTGTGTGTTTGTGTGTGTGTGTGTCTGTGTGTGTGTGTGTGACTCACAATGACAGGGGGAGTGGAGGTGACACACAGGAGCTGTTTGACGAGACGGCAGCGATCATACAGAGGCTTCATCAGAGTCCGCGCTTGACTGGTGCTCTGAAAACACAGAAAAATAAATCACCTTGTTAGGAGTGGGTCCATACACACTCATTACACATGACTCGTGTTCAGAGAGACTGGCTGCTACAAAGACAGACTTGGATGAAACAACTAACTCCATCGTAAAGTTTGCAGACGACACCACCGTGGTGGGATGCATCTCGGGGGGGGACGAGGCGGCGTACAGGGATGAGGTAGAGCAACTGAGCAAGCTGTGCAAGGTTAACAACCTGCTGCTGAACAAGTCAAAGACCCAGTTAATCATCGTAGACTTCAGGAGGAAAAAGTCCGAGATCCAGCCCCTGCTCATCGACGGAGAGAGCGTGGAGAGAGTCTCAACCCTCCGATTCCTGGGGGTGCACATGCAGGATGACCTGACCTGGAAGGACAACACAAAAGCCACCATCAAGAAGGCACAACAGCGGCTATACATCCTGAGAGTCATCAGGAAGGAACACAGCAAGCAGGAGATACTGGTGACCTTCTACCGCGGCGCAGTGGAGAGCATCCTCACCTACGGCATCTGCAACTGGTTCTCCAGCTGCACAACCGCGGAGAGAAATGCGCTACAGAGAGTCGTGAGAACAGCCCAGAAGATCACCGGCGCCCCCTCCCCTCTCTGGAAGAGCTGTACAACACACGCTGTCTCAGGAAGGCCTCCAAGATCTCCAGGGACCCAACCCACCCTGGGTACGAACACTTTACCAGGCTGCCCTCGAAAAGGCGGTTCAGGACCATGGCCGCAAGGACAAACAGACTGAAGAACAGCTTCTACCCCAGGGCCGTCCAGGCCCTGAACACAGCAAAGACCTAGGTTCTGGGCCCTGGACAGTCTGGACGGATTGATGGCAGCTGCTGGACTGAAAAAATCAGGTGTAGTGCTGAGGCACAAATATGTACATTTCAAGCCTGCAAACTGCGACACTTTAAATAAATGTGCCCCCCTATCTGTACAGTATAGTATAGTGGATAGTGTACATAGCCTTTATTTATGTAAACCAGCTCCTTCCCTTCTTGTGTTTTTTTAAAGTGTTTTTTTAAAGTTTTTTTTCTTTCCTAACACCAGGGGAGCCACCCCTCCTAAATGTCGTTGTTTGGTACCTGTACTGTAGCAATGACAATAAAGACCATTCATTCATAACAGGAGGAAGTGAAACAGTACAGCTAAAGTAGACACAGGTTGAAATGGTACACATCCAACAGACACTACAGAGATGTACACATAACATCTCTGGTCCTGTGTCCTCTGTGGCGTAGATGTTCTAACCCTAACCCATGGCGCTAGCAACACTTAGGTTGTCGGTTTGTTTGTTGTTGGCATCAGCTAAATGGCATCAGCTAACAACACACACACCACACCACAGCGCAGTCTTACCGGCCGGCCGTGCTGGCTCTCAAAGTGGAGCAGACTCTTCTGTAGGCTGGTCTTCTCCAGAGCCATCTGAGTCTGGCTCATCTCCTAACCAACAGAGACACACAGCAGCCATACAGTCAGACACAAGGCTGGACACTCATGACCAGACAGTCACACACACACACACACACACACACACACACAGCAGCCATACAGTCAGACACAAGGCTGGACACTCATGACCAGACAGTCACACACACACACACACACACACACACACACACACACACATTGTGTTACATATGATAAGCCAGTTTGTGTGTGCTTGTTAGTTATGTATTTAATCTATGTCAACTTCATCTAACCAGGTAGGTCATTGGGAACACATTCCGTTTGACAACAACAACCTGGTTGGATGAGAAGTGAACAGGTGACCAGCAGAAACTGCCCAACCAGGGTTGTATAGGGGGTGGCACCGTAGGGTGGAATAGATCCCTACAAAGCCTGGACTGTATTTTTGGACATTGTCTGGTCATTGAGCAGGTTGTACCTTGATGCCAATATAGACTGAGGTCTTTGCTCAATTTAGAGCAATAACGTCATGCATGAAAACAGGATGCACTCCCAAATAGGTTGAACTAATAAAAAAAAAGTTCAGTCCAAAAAATAAATAAAATATATATATATATATATATATATATATATAATTTTATTTATTTTTTGGACTGAACTTTTTTTTTCATAATATAATGAATCAAAGTTGCCTGGATGCTGTCGGGCAGAGCCAGCTGCAGACGTCTCTCTCTCAGCCTGGAGGTCAGGAGGTGTGCTGTCTCCTCCACTGACGGTCGGCTGCTACCGTGGTGCTGCTGGGTGGCCCCCTGCTGGTCTCTACTGGAACTGCACGTCTCTGGGATCACAGGCCCCCTGCGCTCTCTAAGCACCTCAACACACTGTCTCAGTTCCAGATCTGTAGAGTCAGGGACAGAGGGATTCAAAGGTCAAAGTTCAAACACATTGAACTCTCACAAATATATATCTAACAAATACAGATATAGATGCAGAATATCTTTACAACGATGCATGCCTCTAGGTGATGCTAGTGGTTGTCTCCTCTAAGTGAGTGTAAAGGCCAGTGATTTATATTTATAATTGGCCACTTTTACACCTGACTAAAGAAAAAAAGAAAAAAAATCTTATACAACCTAGCCAACTCAATGACCTGACATCTGCAGTATGCTAATGGACATCCACTAATCAGACAGCACTGTATTTGCTCCAGGGGAGGCTGGTGGAGGTAGAAATCGGAGGACACATGGAATAGAACAAGGAATGGTATCAAACATGTGTGTTTCATACTATTCCTTATTCCTTTCCTTGCATACAATGAGCATGTCCTCCATCAGCCTCCATTCTACCTCCATCAGCCTCCACTGTATATACTTCCAAACTGGTATGGATGATAAGATAATGTGTGTGTGTGTGTGCGTGTGTGTGTGTGTGTGTGTGTGTGTGTGTGTGTGTGTGTGTGTGTGTGTGTGTGTGTGGTATGTAAGTAAACCTAGCCGTGGTCTCACCTTTGAGCTGCTTACAAGACCTGCTGAGCTCCATCATGCGTCTGGCCACCTCTGGATGGGACATCTTATCCATTGTGTGCCGGCTGCCCCACACACATTTTAAATGCTGTATTTATGTCCACATACATGTACAATATCTAAAGGACATAAATACTATCAGTGCATTTTGACATTATGAAAACAGTCAGTTACAGAAGTGCTGAGCCAACAACCAGTTATGCTACACACAGTATGTTATTCACACTAAATGATGATTACAGTGGATTTGACAGATACAGTATCAATACTGTAAAACAGACAGTATCCAGCTCATGGGTACAAGAAGCACCGCCTTCTCCATATTGAGCGGCTACCAATAATAGCAGATACTGAGCAATACTTTCCTAACTGTTTGGCCCTTCTCTTCTAGATAGAGAGACACACACACACACACACACACACACACACACACACACACACGCACACACGCACACACGCACACACACACACACACACACAGCAGACTTACATGTGTTACCCTTTATGATATTACTGTCATATTCATCATATAGGCCTATCAGAGGCAACATATGGTAACTATCTTCACACAGAGCTCAACAGGCAAAGCTCCATTCACTCACCACCTCTCCTCCTCATCCCTTCTCCTGAATCTCTTTACCAGAAGGAAAGTGAAACTTCAACTTCTCACCCCCAGACACAGACACAGTAGGGCGGTTTGAACCGGTCTAATCCGGAGCACAGAGGTGGAGACAGGCCTTGACTCAGCCAGACCAAACACACTCCATTTGTCTTAATGAGACTCAGACTGAGCTCAGAGGCTTATCGGTCCTTATCAGCTAAACCACGGATAGGAAACTAACTACTTTGGCTTCTGGGCCATAAAAGAAGATCCTACATGAAGCTGTTTAACGTGTTTATGGTGTCTTCGACATCTCACCGTAGAGTGTCTCTCCTGTTCGAAGCGCTCCTCAAAGCGGTGAATCAGGCTGTCGATCTCTCTGTTCAGCAGGGTAATGGGCAGCGCCTCTTCGGCTCCCTCTGGTGGATCAGTCCTCACATTGCAGCGAGCCCTGAAGAGACAGGAAGAGACCACCCTTCTATCCATCACATACTGTACATATACATTACATGCACACACACACACACACACACACCACCCTCTTACATTTGGATGTGTTGGGAGCAGGGTGGGGAGGGAGCAGTGTCGGGGTCCGTGTTGAAGCGAAGGCTCTGGATGAGGCCGGAGCAGTGGGGGGACGGCGGGGGGGACGGCAGGGGGGGCTCCCCTGGGGCGAAGCGCTCCAGGAGTGGGCTGGGCCCGACGGGGAGCTGGGTCTCACTGTCACTCCCTCCAGAGGGAGACGGGGGGGGCACTCTGGGCCAGGCTCACTTCTCCAGGAAGAGAGAGAACAGTGGTTCAGGTAGAGAGACACCATCAGTATAGATTAAAGGAGTACAAACCCCCCCAAAAATTCAAGGGTTAGGGTTAGGTTAACATTAGGTTAACAAGTATTTTTCTCATCAGTCAAGTATGCTCCCAAAATATCAATATGTTGTGCATTAAAGCCTCATAGATAATATCCTAATGACAGACATTTACTGATTATTGATGATGTGTTTGGCGTTAGAAACAGAGATAGGAGCAGGACTGTGCACCTGTGTTATGCTCTACGAAAGCAACCACACAATAAAGCACAGCTTAATCTAATCAACGTCATTCACTAAATAAACGCATTGACTGACCAATAACACATCTAATGGGTGGAGGATTATAGGAGAGGAGAGGGAGAGGGGGACAATAAGAGGAGAAGAAACGAGAAGGAGGGCGAGATCAGTGGAGGGAGGGAGAGAGAGGAGAGGAGCAGAGAGAGCAGGCTGCGTTCCCTGTTCTCCCACCTGTCTGTGAGGGACACATGTCCTGGCTGTGGTCTGCCGAGGGGTGGTGGACAGGCAGGGTTGGTTTTTTGGCACAGGTATGGTGTCCTGGGTGGTCGCGGGGGGGTCTGAGGAGCGAGGGTGGCGGAGGGGACAGCTCAGCCTCCAGGGCCTGCAGCAAGGAGGGGCTCTGGAAGCAGAGGCAGGTAGGTGGGTAGGGTTAGGGTTAGCTATTAATCTGTCATGAGTGAACGGGGGGCTGCTCTGCTCAGTCCAGCAGAAGGTCTCTTCAGGTCTGTGTCTCTCTAATCCCCCTCCCCCCTGTGACAGCAAGCCAGGAAGAATCCTGACGCTCCGATTGCTGTGTGTCAGCGTTTCATCCAGCTTCCTCAGGAAGCAAGAATTCCGGGAATACGTGATGATAGCGTGCGTTATATTACGTGTTGATGTGCCCAAAGGATGAATCATGAAATCACAAGGTCTGGCTCAGAGTTCAGTTTTTTATTCCACACAGCTGATCGATCAGGACACGCAGCTCATGCAAAGGTACGAGCGCCTAGTGCTCTCTCAGTACATGTTTATATGCCCAGATTCACAGCTGACTAAGTGTTCAGCTGTCCATTGCAAATCATATCCTTCTGACAAGTCGCTAACGTCGCTGATCCATACATAGTTTTTGAGATGTTTCTCAACTTCCTTCCTAAGAAACTAAGTTCCCACTTGCTATGGCAACAAGTTACCTGACCCCGGTCAGTCTAAGTATACTGGTGTCCCACTGACCATGGTCTCTAAATCTGGCCCTTGTCCAGCTCAAATGACAAGTTGACAGAGGAAAACATATTGACTGAGAGTGGGAAAAACATTGGGGAAACCACATGCGTGGGGAAACAAGGCGGAGGGAGGGGAGGGTGGGTGCGTGTGTGTGTGTGTGTGTGGGTGGGGGGGGGGAGTAATGTCTCCATGGTAACGTTGTCAGACAGAGCATCCTAATTGGACAGCAGACAGAGTGAACAGTGATGCTATTTCCTTAGTGTGTGCAGCAATGTGGAGCTGGGTGTTTTGTAAGGTTTGTTATGAGAAAATGACATTATTATGCATGAACATGGGCTTTGGGGGGGCGGAGTGGGAGTGAGGTTGGGGGGTTCATTCAGTCCATTGACCTTATGATTGGATGAGGCTCTTGCCAAGCCTAACCCCGCCCCTCCTTGCTTTGGCTGTTCATTCATAAAACAAAAAACAACAGAAAAGGTAGGAAGAGGGGAGGCTGCTGTTCACACATACACAAACACAAACACACACTCATTGCTAGAAATTAAAATTTGAAAAAATGAAATGATTACCACCAGATTATACGATCAAAAGTATTTGAGGTGCACTTAATTCGGCTTAGTTTGCACTCCTAGGACTATTCTATTAGTTCCATGTTACCAGTCAAACCAAATCAAGTGCAACTCAAGTATTTGACTAACCCTAACTAAATGCATGCAGGACACACAAATCAACCATCGCCACCGAGGATAAGATGAAACAAACCAATGTTATCAATCAGAGTTGAGTTGAGGTCTTCTTCACAGGCTTGTTCTTCATTCAACAACTTCACAAGCCCAGTCTCTCTGCATGGCATTATCAGACTGAAAATAGACCTGGATGTGTGATGCGCTGCTGTATATCACTGAATGAATTATTCTCTATTAAAAACACAGCACCAGGTCATGTGGTGTTAGGTGAGAGAGAGAAAGAGAGAGAGAGAGAGAGAGAGAGAGAGAGAGAGAGAGAGAGAGAGAGAGAGAGAGAGAGAGGGGGAGGGAGGGGGAGAGAGAGAGAGGGAGTGAGAGAGGGAGGGAGGGAGGGAGAGAAAGAAAGAAAGAGAGCAGTATCTACAATACACACCTGGTGACAGTCATCTTTGTTGATGGCTGCGGGAGATATGAACCTCCCCAGATCCTCCTCTGTCTCCTTCTCCAGCGGCTGTGACCCTGTCCTGATCAGGGAGAAACACTCTGGCTCAACTGCAGCTCAGTACCCAGTCCATCTCTCTGAAAGCTCAGATTTCAGATACATACTGTACATACACTCCTGTCAGGTACTGTTATGGCCTGGGATTTGAAAAGCTGTGGAGCTGTTGATGCTGTGGAAGGGTTGATGCTGATCTGTTCAAGACAGAGGATCACAAGGACTCACCTTTCTATGGGACATCCCGTCTCCTCCTCCTCCTCCTCTTCCTCCTCCTCCTCACCAGGCTGCTGGCTGTGATGGGGATTGATTGATTGATTGATTGATTATACTTTATTGTCCCCGAGGGGAAATTTGTCTTGGGCATGGTACTTTCATGCTTCAAGTGCAACAGAGACGATACAAACAACATACAGTAGACAAAGTAAACAACAGGACAGCAACAAACATTGAGTGACATTGGCAGCAGTTTCCACCTGGACATGGCATCATTTGGTATAAATATATATTGCACATTACCCTTCAAGTGGTGTTTTCGAATATTGCACATGGCCCTTCAAGTGGTGTCTAAAGCGGGGTACACACATAAGGATTTTCTGCGATTTCAGCGATTTTCGGATGTCTGAAAACAACAGAAAACGCCCGGTTATCAGATGGATCTTAACATTTTCCTATAACAAAATCCTGGGGTGTGAGGTGTGTTAAGAGTCACTTCTCTTCAATTGTGCAATCAACTCTCCTGGCAACCTGCTCGGAAAATGGGCGTGGCCGGCAATCGTAAATGTGAAATGCGTTCAATACTTCCGACCAGAAATCATAGGGTTGCCAGATTGTTTGGTGGAATTAGCGGTTTTAGACTGTGGTTAGGGTGGAAAATGTCATTCCCATCTGGCAACCCTGCTCGCCAATCAAGAAGCGAGCTGACTTCTTCTTTTCGTTTTTCTGCACTTTATTTGCCCTGTCGCACATGGTTGTCTCGTACAGGTCAGTCAGGGTACTACGTTAGATAATAATAACTTTATTTGTATAGCGCTTTTCCTGCAAACGTTGCGGCTCAAAGTGCTTTAAGCATTATATAATCTTAATTTAATTATTTTGTAATTTAAAGGCAATATTAAAAGGATGGGTTCACGCGAGATTTCTGGCTTGGGGAACGAGACTAGAGAGTCCGGAATCTGTCGTTCCCCACGCCCATTTTCCGAGCAGGTTGAGAGTTGAGAGTTGATTGCACAATTGAAGAGAATTGACTCTTAACCAGTGATGTGAATAACGGCGTTAAAATAAACGGCGTTACTAACGGCGTTATTTTCCCCAGTAACGGGTAATCTAATTGATGACTATTTCCATCGTTATAACGCCGTTATACCGTTACCGGTAATTCAATGCAGCGCGTTACTACTGAAGCTTCTCATTGTCATCCGACCTCAGTCACAGCTGCAAAGGTGTTTTTTGTTTGTTTGTTGGTGAGGGGGGAGGGGAGGGGCGAGACAACCGCGCAAGTGATCATGATTGGCTATGGTAGAGAAAATGTCATGGTAGAGCCAACCATAGTTCAGTGTTGTGCGGATGTTTCTACACACAAACCACACGGCGCGCACAGCATCACACACACACTCAAACTATCAGAGAGATACACGCAGCAATGGCGAGTCCTGAGTGTTCTGAGGTGAACGTGGCGTTTTCACGGTGGAAGTACAGGCACTATTTCAGTACTACTTTAAAAGCACTTCATATTGTTTAACTGTTAACTTTTGTAATGAAGAAAATACTTGAAGTACAATTATGTCTACCAGTTGTGGTCTGTTGAAGTGCAATAAATATGAAAAGTTCCCTGCTGAAACCTGCTCAGCAAAAATCTATCTTCACAAGAAGATCACATGTATCTTCTATTATGGCAGTGGGTAAGCTTTTCCTTGTCACATTTGGCTGACTGACCTTAACTTAGCCCGCCGCACCGTGGTAAAAAGTAACGCAATAGTTACTTTCCCTAGTAACTAGTTACTTTTATAATGAAGTAATTCAGTTACTAACTCAGTTACTTTTTGGGATAAGTAACTAGTAACTATAACTAATTACTTTTTTAAAGTAACGTGCCCAACACTGCTCTTAACACACCTCACACCACAGGATTTTGTTATAGGAAAATGTTAAGATCCATCTGACAATCGGGCGTTTTCTCTCGTTTTCTGTCGTTTTCAGACATCCAAAAATCGTGCCAAAACCGGCCAAAAACTCCTTATGTGTGTACCCCGCATAAGATAAAGTGCAGGTGCTGGTGATAATGTCCTAATCATCGTTTCTGCTTGAGCGAATTGATTAGTTTAATGGAGAATGGGACAAATGATAGTTTTAAGAGCTTATAATTACATCTTGGCATGCGAAGCCTTCTACCTAGGGGGAGAACTTCGTATTCTGTGGAGAGCGGATGTTGGGGGTCTGCGATTATCTTGTTAGCCTTGTCCAGGACAGCTTTTTCATATAGTTTATTTAGGACCACATAGTCTCTTTCACCTACAATTTTCATAGCTGTTTTGTGAATGCTGACTAGTCTGTTTTTTTGTTGTACAGTTAAGTTGCCAAACCACACAATTATTCCATATCTGATTACACTTTCAACAATGGACTGATAGAAAATTCTCATGATCTGCTTTCTCACCCCATAAAGTCTGAGTCGCCTCAGGTGATAAAGCCTCTGCTGTAGTTTGTTACATAAGCTGTCTAAGTGTGTATTCCAGCAGAGATGGTTGTCTAATTGAATACCTAAGTACTTATAAGAGGGCACCTGGATGATTGTTTGGTCTTTAACGACCACAGGCTCATGGTCAGTTACCTGCCTTGGGTCTAACACAACCTCCTGAGTTTTGGTGAGGTTTAAGATGAGATGGTTGCTGTCGCACCATTTAGTGAATATGTTAATCTCATCATGGAGCACCGAGGGGTCTGTATCTTTATCAAGGAGACTTAGAATTGCAGTGTCGTCAGCATATTTTATAATATGGTTGCTTGGGTGGTTACTTTTACAGTCGTTGGTGTATACTGAGAAAATATATGGGGACAGAACGCAACCTTGGGGGACACCTGTACTGCAGTGTTTAGTCACTGACAGTGTTCCATTGACTTTCACTTGCTGTTCTCTTTCTAACATGAAGGAATGGATCCATTTGATTAAAGTACTATTGACACCCATGTCTTTGAGCTTTCCTAAGAGCACGTGGGGTTGTACCGTATTAAAGGCGGAACTAAAGTCAACAAACATAATTCGGGCATAGGCCTTTTTGTTCTCGAGGTGCTTGGATACAGAATGTGTGATATAGAGAATAGCATCCTCCGTGCTACGGTTCTGTTTATAGGCAAATTGAAAAACATCTAGCAGTGGGTCAATGTGTTTTCTAAGCAGAGACAGTACATATCGTTCAAAACATTTAATCACATGGTTCCAGCTCTCCATGGTGGGCCCAGGACCGGCAGGACCAGCCGGGTCAACAGGGTAAGCAGGGCCGGGGAGCTCAAAGCCAGGGTCCCCACCCCCACCCCCACCCCCCTTCTCCTCCTCCTCCAGCAAGGCTGGGCTCAGGTCCCCATCCCCCTCCTCCTCCTCCTCCTCCAGCAGGACCTCATCCCCACCCCCCTCCTCCTCCTCCTCCTCCGGCAGGGCTGGGCTCAGGTGCTGTGTGTGTGGGGGGATGGCAGAGTTGCTCCTACAGCACAGCTCCGGACAGTCAGGACTGCACAGAGAGTGATATAAATCAATCAATCAATCAATCACATGTATTTGTATAGCGCTTTTTACAAAGACAATTGTAACTAACAATTAACTAACACACAAACCATACAGTAAATAGTATAGGATAGGATCATTACTGTGAATCAAGATGGGTTTTTTTTGTGTACTTTTTATGAGTACCATGAATACAGGTTGGGGATATAATAGCGGTGCAATGCATACAGATGAATTAGTCATGTTTAGCATACATATGGCTACTGCTCCTATTGGGCAAATAAGAGGACTTTCCATGTGCGTTGGAACATCAATGCAACCAAACCAGCACCAACACAACCTCACAGCTGCTCAAACATGTCATTAAAACGTGAATAAGTGACATTCAATTAAATAATTTTTAATGAGTTTCAAGTCAACCACAATTGAGTCTCTCTCTCTCTCTCTCTCTCTCTCTCTCTCTCTCTCTCTCTCTTTTCTTGGAACACTTTGGGCTTGTTACAATTTTTCTCTATCGCTTTTGAGCTCGGCTTTGGCCCTTTTATAGCTAAAGCTATGATTGCTAATTCAAAAGCAATAGGTGTTTGCCCATATGAGGAGTGTGATTGTGTGATTGGTGGTTTGAGTTTAGCATTCTGAATGGTAGTGTTTTCCATGTGAACACAAGAGATTTTATCATAGAAGATTGTGCCAAATGTAGAGAATTGTATTTAGTGTTTTGTCAACTGTGTGGTTTAGAGCTACAAAATGAGTGATAAGCAAGAAATGTGTTGTGACAAACAATGTTTGTCATTGTGAAGAATTGGTGTGATATAAAATAAATATAAAATATAATATAAATCATTATAGCCTAACTGATATTAAGAGTAATATAACACAGTAATGCAAGTTCATGCAAGTTCACACACACACACACACGCAGACACACACGCAGACACACTCACACACACACACACACACACACACACGCACACACACGCACACACACGCACACACACACACACACACACACACACACTTCAGACAGACAGTGTTGTTTATGAATCTGATACGTCAGCTGTGTGAGAGGTGTCAGATGTCAGCAGTCTGGCCCGTGAACTCTTTGACATACAGAGGAGTTGCCCATCTTGTGGCTCTGGGGTCAAGTATGTATCTGGCTAAAGGCCTGCTCTTGGTAAGACAGGATGTTCTGTCTGGAAAGATCCAGTCTACACACGCACGTGCAGACGCACACTCACACACTCACACACTCACACCCGATCTTTGGCGTAGCCCTGGACAGGCTGTAGGCCAGGGCATCACACTGCAAATACACACACACACACACACACCAACACCCAGTACACGTGCACGTGCAGTCACATGCAGTACCAAGGGAGAGGAGTAACAAATATAGTCAGGAACTTCTCTCGCTGCATTCCTAGTACTTGGCACATCCAAGTCCCAGAAATAGCTTTCTGCTCTCACTAACAGGCTGAAGCCTCGTCGTTTTTAGAGGAAAAATAAAGTTGGTGAAAAAAAACTAAAGCAGATGGCAGTAACATTCTGACGTGTCTTCTGGACCAGTTACTCATTGTTCCACTTCCCTGCTCTTCCCGGTTAAGACTGAAGAGGCTATTTTTATCAACGGATAATCGGAGGGAAACAGTGAAACGGCCCAGTACTTCAATGGAGGCTGGTGGAGGTAGTAATCGGAGGATGGGCTCATTGTAATGCTAGGAATGGAATAAGGAATGGAATTAAAGCATGCTCGATACCATTCCTCAACCCGTTCCATGTTTTACAACGAGGCTGTCCAATGATTTCTACCTCCACCAGCCTCCACTGGGGTTCATGGTTTACTGCAGACTGCAGGAGATTACTGAGGAGATGTTTTCTCATTAGCCTCACGTGTCCCATCACGTGTCCCATCACGTGTCCCATCACGTGTCCCATCACGTGTCCTATCCCGTGTCCTATCACGTGTCCTATCTTAGCCCGGGAAGAGTGATATACCGTTCCTCAAACTATTCAAACCATGTATGTCCTCCGATTTTTACCTCCACCAAGGTCCTCCGATTTCTACCTCCACCATGCCACACACACACACACACACACACACACACACACACACACACACACACACACAATGTCAGAGCATATTACCGTAAATCCTCTAATATCTTTCACATTTTTAGAGCCAGCCCCTGCTAGCCACAAACTCCTTGCCGGTTCCATCACCCACTAAAGAGTAGATCTCCTTTGCTTTGTTTTGGATTATTTGCCTCGAGACTTGGTTGTGTTTGTCCCACATTGAGTAGATCCAGTGTGAAAGTTTAGCTTCTAGCTCCAAGCTAACTTTCTTTCTTTTTGTGGCACCGGTACTTTAATACAAACTACCGTAGTTACATTAAATAACAGGCAGGTTTATACCAGATATTACGTCTGTTTTTTTTACCTGGCCTGTATTGGAGGCCGGCCTGTATTGACCTTGCCCCCCGGCCATTATAAGAGACCGGTATAGAGGCCACTATTAGAGGAATTACGGTATGGCCATGAATATTCCCCAGGATGTCGCTGCACGATACAAAGCCCTTAAGGACATGGGTGGGTGTACTAAAGAGTACCTCCCCACTCTAACGTTATAATCCATAGATACATCTACTCCCTCCTCAGAAGACCTGAGGGCCTGACGTCCCTGGGGACGTCTAGGGACGTCACGTGATACACGCGATATGTCACGCGATACTCACATGAGATCTTCACAAGAGATCCTACGCTGAGCGACTCCTACAGTTATGTAACTGACGTCAGGGCGAGGCAACTGACACCCTGTTTCAGAACTTTTTTGTAGACGCCGAGTCAAACACCATAAACGACTTGTTGTTGATGATAAGACACAGGGGAACACCGGACATGCACACGGGCAAGGACACACACAGACACATGCACACACGCAGGCACACAAACACACACACATGCACGCGTGCACACACACACACACACACACACACTCTCTCACACACACACACACACACACACACAGAGACAGAGGGCAGACGGACACACACACGCACGCACACACACAGGGTCAGCAGTCACATATGTTTTTGCACACAAATAACAAAAACAATCATTGGCTTACATAATGTGTATCACATAATGCATCATAAATGCAATAATCAATTCATAAAGACATTGGCACTCCTAAGTGTCAACAGGCTGCATTCATTTCGGGGCAAAGTTCAGAAATGTGGGTGGATTTTTTCTTCAAAGGTGATGAATAGTGCTTCGTAGTCAATATTTTAAAACACTCAGCATGTCACATAGCAAAACAACGACAACAACAATCACAACCACAACCGCGACCAAAATTCAAACATAGTGCAATTCTCTCTTTCCAGCATCGTCTGCAGTACCTTTCAGTTGGCACTGAAACCTAATCATGACAAGAAAACAATTAAAAAAGGAATGAGCCAAGTCTAAATATGTCAGAGGTGTTATCATGTACTACTAATAATCTAGAGGTGCTAATCAGTAGATTAGGTACAGGACATACTAGGACATTAGGTCAGGCTATGATCACCTCAGATGAACCAGATCAGATCACACAAGGGTAAAAGCAGACTCTGGGAAATGACGTTAAAAAAACAGGGGAAATGCGGAGACGATCAAGAAACGAGAAGAGACGATCAACTCTGGCACGCATATCTACCGCTGTTCACATCTTTCCTCACTCCAAATATCTCTGGGTAAAAGTTGCTGTGACTTCTTGGCATAACGGCAAGTCCAGGATCTACCTTTAAATCAACCTGCTGTCAATAGGGTTATGTTCTCACAGGAGTACCACTAATATATATATATATATATATTGTATATCTCTGATTTGCTATCAAGTTGATATCAAAGTAACACAGATCACCTACAAATCCCTCCACGGATGCGCCCCCCAGTACCTAACTGACCTTCTCTGCCAACATACCCCAACCCGGAACCTGCAGTCCTCAGACATGGGTCTGCTTTCCACCCCCCGCACCAACCTACGGACCTTCGACAGAGCCCTCAGTGTAGCAGCACCCACCCTTTGGAACTCTCTCCCCACAGTGATCCACAATGCCCCTACCCTGGACACCTTCAAATCAGCCTTCAAAACTAATCTGTTCACCAAGGCCTTTGGCCCCTAGTTTAGTTTTGTCGCTGTTTTGTGTTTTTTCTGTTCTGTCTGTCTGACTTTCTGTCTGTAAATTCTGTAAAGCGTCCTTGGGTTTGTGAAAGGTGCTATATAAAACCAAGATATTATTATTATTATTATTATTATTATTATTCCAGGGGGTTGTGAAGGACTCCTCTGCTGAGTAGAACAGTGACACTTTAACCGGAGCAACTGATACTGTAGCTTGTAAACAAGCTTAGGTTGTGTTAATTGCATAACCGGACGCCCTTGAATGCTACCCCTAGGATATGCTTGCCTCCCAAACCTTTTGTTACAGACTTTGTTCACATGTGCTCCGTGTGCAGAGAGTGTGCTCTTTCTGGGAACATTCATTGTCTGAATAACTGCACATACTGTACATGTATTAGCTGTCTCAGGAACACGCAGGGTACCATACCTGTCATGGCTGGAAGGTGTCCCCATGTCCCAGGGTGCTATGGTGTCATCTCCCTCCAGCCTTCCTCCATAACTCTCACCTGAGTGGTATGTGCTGAGAGGTGCCTGGGCCCCACACATACACATCCACGCACACACACACACACACACGCACACACGCGCACACACACACACACACACACACACACACACACACACACACACACACACACACACAAACACAAACACAAACACACACTACTGTGACAACAGGTTTCACTACTACAC
Source organism: Nansenia antarctica (assembly GCF_963989245.1). Classification (NCBI taxonomy): domain Eukaryota; kingdom Metazoa; phylum Chordata; class Actinopteri; order Argentiniformes; family Microstomatidae; genus Nansenia; species Nansenia antarctica. The sequence continues at coordinate 102,511,078 of NC_137674.1, forward strand.
TACCAATAGTGTTGTCGAACAGAAACAGTGTTTCTGTTTTTCAGCTGCAAAGGAAATATGGGAGTTCATTGTTGTGTGCTGGGTCATGAAACGTGTCACCTGACTTCGCAGGGGTTAGGGGGAAGATGAAGGATATCCTCTGTAATTCATTAAAAACAGCAGCATGACAAGATTGGAACCTTGACATGGAAATCAATCTGCACCGCATGAACCATGCTTCCTGGGTTAGGCTCAGATTCAGTCTGCAGTCGCAATTGTCTCTGCGGCCACAGTGAACTTTGTTAATTAAACCACGGTGTGGCTTTAGAAGTCCGAGGATGGGCTCATTGTAATGCATGGAACGGCATGAGGAATGGTGGTATGCGTGATACCATTCCTCATTCAGTTCAATGCGTTACAATGAGCCCGTCCTCCGATTTCTACCTCCACCAGCCTCCCCAAAGGCACCCAGGAGAGATGCAGTGTTTGAACGGTCCATATTGCCCCCGAGGGACAGAACATGAGCATGCTCTCACCTCAAAGTGGGACAGGGCTGAGAGAGCTGGAGGAAGGGGTGACGGGGTGTCCCGAGCGGGTTGGGTGTCGGAGAGGTCCGGAGGGAGGATAAAGAGGTCGGACCGATGGGTCAGCAGGTGGAGCAGCAGGGTGTTACTCACACGCTGTTCCTCTAGCATCCTGGGCCCTGCAGGTACACTGTGAAGGGGAGGAGGTGGGCACCATGAGAGGAAAACCAAACTGCCATTTCAAAATACTGTGCCAGAGGCAATGGGCCTAAGGGCCATCATTTGCCACAGATAGACTATAATTCTAAAATGAAAGTCTATAATTATACAGGTATAGTACATTTATATGAATATTAATTTCCTTAATCCCTCTAAGTATAGAGTAGCTTTTATGTTTATATTTACACCAGGCGGACATAATCTGGCATGACAGTGCCAGGGATATGAGTAGCTTGCTAGACCTTCACAGTGGAAAGAAACTTCTTGACTCCAGGGAGGTGAAGTTGAAAACACTTTTTTGTGTTGTTGTTGTTTTTTTGTTTTTGTTTTGCCATCTGTGTCTTTGTCGGGCTGATCAGGATGAGTGAAACTATACACTGTGTGCAGACTATATAACTCAGGGAATAGCCTGTGGAAAATGAGAGGTATTAATAGGGTGTGGTGTGTTTGTGTGCGTCAGGGTCTTCAGAAAGCGACACGTGAGAACGATGAGGGAGACATGCCAGAAACAGAGGTGTGTGACAAGCACTGTTGTTAATGTGTGAAAGGGTGAAGGGGGGGTCTCTGGATGGGAATGCCCTTGTGACAGCTGCTGCCCTCTCTCCTGTCTCTTTCAAACACCCCCCCCCCCCCCCTCCCCACCACCACACACCCACCCAACCTCCATTCCTCTCCTCTTTCATCAGCTGCCATATTATTTTACTCAGCAAAATTTACAGTGTGACAACAAACTTCCCTGGTGTTAGGGAGCTCAAAACTGAAGAGGGAGGAGGTGAGGACAGGGGAGAGGAGGGGCCTTGACTGGTCTAAATGAGTCCTTCTACAGGGTCAGACCGGAGCAGGGACATGGGAAGGGTAAGATCCCCAGGGGTCTTGTTTGTTTACACATACAGATGACCTTTGTAAACAGGAGAGCAGCAGGACTAGAACTTCTGTTCCCTTGTCTGTCTGCTGTCTGTCCTGCCTTATCCTCAACACTCCCCACCCACTTCCTTAACCCACTCCACCCACACAGTTGTGCAACTGGTCATTTGGAATCGTTAACTGGTGCACTCAACGTTTGTTGAAAATTGCTAACACGTTGAATACAAATGGAGACAATGTTCTAGTGTCTTTTAACACAGCTATCGTGCACAAACATCCGCCCTCTGTAAAGTTTGCCCAAGTTCAATGCCCTACAGTAGATATCAGTATGCTTCTAAACTAAACTATGAGAATGGGTTCGGCCATGTTGACTTACTGGAATATACAGGGTCCAAAGACGGTGGCCAAGTTCTCCACAGGCATGTGATTTGATTGGCTATGAGATGCCACCCTGGACAGGAAGTGGACGAGGTATGACAGGATGCTATGACTGTCAGCAGGTAGGCTGCAGAGTTTCTCTTTCAGAGCCTCGTTCAGCTTTACCTTATCTCTGCATTCTGAAAAAGAGAGTTGTGGTTGGAATCACAAGTTTACTACAGAGCAATATACAGTGGGGTGCAAAAATGTGGGCACCTCTGGTTTAAATGCCTGTTACAATTAATCTCCAAGTGATTGAAAGCAAACCTGAACACTAATGCTACAAAGTTAAACATGACAGGAAAAATGGATTCCACCAAATATCAAGACATTCTAGAAGCTAATGTTCGAAGGTCAGTCCAGAAATTGAAGTTGAAGAGAGGTTGGGTATTCCAGCAAGACAATGACCCGAAGCATACCTCAAAATCAACCATGAAGTACCTCCAGGAAAGATGGATGAAGGTTTTGGAATGGCCATCACAGTCCCCAGACTTGAATATTATTGAAAATCTGTGGAGAGATCTCAAACGTGCCGTGCATGCAAGAAGGCCGAAGAATATTTCTGAGATAGAGGTGTTTTGCCAGGAAGAATGGGGGAAAATTCCAAAAACAAGAATTGAAAGACTCTTAGCTGGGTACAGGAAGCATTTGCAAGCTGTTATAGTTGCCCGAGGAGGAGTTACAAAGTACTAGCTGACAGGGTTCCCAAACTTTTGCACAAGGCTTTTTTCCTTGTTTTATTATTTTGAAACTGTAAAAAGTTAAAATTAAAAATTAATCTTGCTTTAAAATGTGATGAAATCTGTCATGTTTAACTACTATTTAGAGGTTAGGTTTGCTTCTTTTCACTTAGATATTAATTGTAAAAGGCATTTTGACAAGGGGTGCCCAAATGTTTTACACCCCACTGTATGTATGACATGCACAAGCATTATGTATCACTACTCTATAACTCTTTTACCCACATCACAAAGGTCCATTTGCAATCCCTGTGAGAGTCGTATAGTACCAAAGGTAACACTTTAATGGCTTAACAGTCTTGGCTTTCCCTCTGCCAGTGTTCTGGTCTCACCCATAATGTCAGATCAAAGTTAAAGGTAAGACTATAGACTCATATGGAAACTGAGACCTGGATTCAATCAATATGGTGCTCAGCCATTGCAGATGTGACTGTTAGTGGGGCACGCTTGATGACACAAAGCAATATCTAACCATCACACATCTCAACTAATAATAATAATAATAATAATAATAATAATAATAATAATAATGTATTACATTTATCAAGAGCTTTTAATTATAGAATAATCTCACAGTGCATAAAACTACAAACATAAAATAACATGACTACTACATACACTGAATACAAGCTGCTGATGACTTGGATAGCATGCAGGAGTATCCATGCAACAATGCTCTAACACGGAAGTGTGACTGCTCTCTCCAGCCTCTAAGCCAGGCCTTAGACATACCTGTGATGCTAAGGACCAGGTCCTGGCGCTGTGGTTCTGGTACCAGCGGGCTAGGCAGCTCCCTGAGGAAGAGCTTGAGCAGCGAGGCCACGGTGGTGATGTCGACACTCTCTGTCTCCAGATCCACCATCTCCCTCCTGTCCCACCTCTGCCTCAGCTGCCTGGTCCGCACCACTGAGCCAGACAGACGGAACAGGCCTCTCCGATGAACACCTGGAGAGAGAGAGAGGTACTGTATGTATTTTGTGGATGAAGCCATACTGTGTGTGTGTGTGTGTGTGTGTGTGTGTGTGTGTGTGTGTGTGTGTGTGTGTGTGTGTGTGTGTGTGTGCGTGCGTGCGTGCGTGCGTGCGTGCGTGCGTGTGTGTGTGTGTGTGTGTGTGTGTGTGTGTGTGTGTGTGTGTGTTTGCAGTGTGACACCCTACCATTTTTTTCCAAGAACTCCACCATGTTTTGCATTACAACGGGTACTCCACAAACAAGCTGCCCGTCTTCCCTCAGCCTGTCTAGGGCTACACCAAACACAGGGTTGGCGGCCGGGCCTGGGTCTGGGACAGTCTGCTCAGGACTGATCTTCGCATTGTGCTTCCGGATTCTCACAGCTGACGTGCCGTTCTACACAGAAAAAGTACCAAAAATGTCAAGCTCTAATAATAACATAAAAATGTTTTTTTTCCCGGTGTAGGATCCCTGACATTTATGGATTTATAGGGATAGAATTGAGGGGAGTGGCCGAGTCGGGGGAGCAACGTTGGAGACATATCCACGTGCCCTAACCATATTACACTGAACCAATCCTAACTTTAATTTGGGTGTTGTGTGAGTAGCGCCTTTGGTCCGCTCAGAAACCTACAATTGCTGCCTTACTAAAAATCATTAGTTATAGTTAATTAGTTAATCCTAAATTAATTACATTTTTAAAACGAAATGAAACGTACACATAGAGATATTGAGGCGCCTGCTCCCATTTCAGGTCAGTGCTCCATCGTTAGCGTTACAGCCTACGGGTCTTCTCTGAGATGAGGTCCTTCCTCCCTGAATCGATATCTAGACAAACAAATGCAAACAAATATTTCTAGCCTTTGCAAATAGATAACCCGTAGCCCGCATTTAAATAAATATGTTTAACCATGTCCGTTTTGTTTTTAAAATACACAGTAGTAAGCGTAGCTAGTGACTCTGTTTACATTCAAACGTTGCTAGTCACGTGTCGAAAAGTATTGTAACTATGGTTACATGATGCACCCGGTTTTGTATACATCACTACATCAAATCCGCTTGTTAAGTCTGACGTCAAAAGTGATGTTTAACTATTTCCGAGTCCAAGCCAGAAATTCTCCGCACCAGAGTACCTCTGTACTACAGCGGTAGAATGACAGTTTAATCGTTTTTTAGACTCGGATCTATACCCTGACCCTAACCCTAACTACACAGACAGGAGTGATTTAAGTTTCCTTCAAGGGTATAGCATCCATGTCCTACTCATAAATGCTATGCTTCCTCTCTTTCTGGGAATCTGTTTCAGTGGGTGGGAGCGGGTGCCGCGAGGACCACCATGTAAAAATTTCCTAGGAAGTTAATGTGTTGTAATTCATAATTCATTCATAATTCATCACATGGGCCTACATGTGAATAATGTCAAGCATCACAATAATTAATTCAATTGTCTTTTATTGGCACTTTTTGTTGTTGTTGAAAATAATAAAAAATAGAACAGAACAATATTGCATACATAAATACTGTAACACTGACATTAAAACATAATAAGACAGTGGTTGGAAATTAGGCTTTTTGGATCACTTGTTTTTTGTACTTTGTTTACAACGTCTACAAAGACTTAGACAAAAGCAAACAAAATCCCAGTTAACTCTCACAGAAGAAGATGAAATAACTACAAAGCAGAAAGATTTTGTGGTATATTTTCCATAGAACTTCAAGTGACTAACAAGTAATAGTAAAGCAGGTATAATCATTCTAAAAATATAATTACAATGACATCTCTTTACAATGTGAATGACTGGCTCAGTGCATATAAAAGTTGTTCATAAACATTGATAGAGTTGAGAGGAGACAAATAGTGCCATTTTAAAAATACGCGTGCGCACTCATTCACACACACACACACACACACACACACACACACACACACACACACACACACAATCATTATGTAATCAATAGGACCAGCCTGGTGAAGAAATGCAGCATACACAGATCATGCCACACAGGCAAACAACATGCTCAGAAGGAGCTCGACCATTTCCCTCCATAGTCTCTTCTCTCGTACAGAATATTGTGTCAAAAGTCATTAGTCTGGTCAAGAAAGGGGAGGTGTCCAGTACCTAAATCACAGACAATTGTCAACAGTATATATCAGTAAAATACAGTACAAGGCCAATATGCTCTTAAAAAACAAGGTTATCTATTCTTGTATAATATAGCAAGGCTTATATCACTCATCAGGCATGACGTGTTGACAGGCATCCACCATTCCTGGTGCTTTGGTAAGATACAGAGGATAGTAATTAAGAAACAAAAACAGAAACAAACACAAATAAACAGTAACAAACACAAATAAACAGAAACAAACTATTTTGTGCGGCTAGAATTAAAAAGAGTAAATGAAAGTGCATTCCCTCTTTTCCAATCCCTGTATATTGTTTTCTAAGAAATACCTGGGAGATTCTTTGGAACTGGAAGCTTGCATGGTTATACAGTTCAAAATGTGTCATTTGAACAGTTGTGTGTATGTTGATCAACATACAGTATTGTCATTGTGTTTATCTCCACATGGTCACCTAGGAATCACCAAGTGAAGGTCCAACATTTTTAAAACATCATATATATATATTATATAAGTAAACATTATCTATTGTATTAATTGCAAACCATTTTGTTGAACACGTAAGCCTCTAAAAATGAGGCTATAATCAAACATTCAACAAGCATCAAGAAGCAACTATTTAAAAATTCCACAGTATTTGTATGAAAAATGTATTCAATATATATAGAAAATGCCTATTCTATCTCAAATCTGTTTCTCAGATATACATTATGAGTTCGAAATCTGGCACCAAAGAGAAAAATTCCCCCATCAAGAAAAAACTCTTGGAGGGAACAGTTTGTCAGCAGGGGTTGCTGGTAGCACTGGAGAGAGTAAGGTCAATGTGACGGTTGAGTCAGTGTTTAGGCTACAGAGGCAACTTTGTCACAGTTGCTGGTGTACTGGATGTCGGGTCTGTCATTGTTATCAGTCTTCTTCCTATCCCAGCAGGGAAGAGCAACCACAGCGAGCATGACTCCACCCAAAAGCACGCAACCTCCGCTGAAGTAGAATGCGATGTCGTAGGACTGTGTCCAGTCAAAGAACCAGCCTGGAAAAAAATTAAAAAAGGGGAAGGAAAAAGAGAGTTGGATGAGAGTCAGCAAAGTCTCCAACTGAGGCGAACACCTTGTGATCAACGTTTCATCACTCACATCCATCCATATCCACATTACATTGTCTGTGAAAATGTTTTGTCACATTAAGTTTACAGAACTAAACCAATAAAATAGAATGAGTAGAATGCACGTGGTCTCTCAGGCCATGGCAATTTGGCTAGTATAACAAAAGGTTGCTGACATTGAATTGTAATACATAATCGCCATGGTAATCGTTGGGATTATATGTGTAGAACACAGGTCAAAGGCACCATGCAGGAGCAATAAAGCATAATTTGACTTAAAGTTCCAATGTCATTTGAGTTTAGGGTTGCCAACTTTCTCACTACAAAATACGGGGCAAAAGATGGCGTGCCACTGCACGGGGCGGAGGGTTTGCAGGAACTGACGCATTTACACTATATGTACGCATGAGGGGGCCTGTGATTGGATGAATATACAGGATAAGTGAGGTCCCGTATATTAATCCTGCCCAAAGTTGGTTGGTTGTTAATAAAGCTCTAAGATAGCTGAATGGGCATGTCTGTTCTACTCATTCTAGTTACATGACTAAACCTGCATCTCCTCTGCCTCAAGAGTAACATTCATTCATTCATTCATTCATTCATTCATTCATTCATTCATTCATTCATTCATCCATTAATTAATTAATTAATTCATTCATAACAGCAACAACCAAACATATGGCGATGATGATGATGATGATGATGATGATAATGATGTCAGAAGCAGAATACCCCTTACCAACAATAGGAGGTCCGAGCATGATCCCGAATCCACCAAAGAACATGAGGATCCCGTGGGCTTGGGTCAGTCTGTCTAGGCCCACAATCTTTGTGGTGATGTATGAGGTGAGGGACCAGTTCCCGGAGAAGAAGCCCACCATGGCAGAGAGGACCTGCAGGCCCACGTAGCTCTTGGTAATGGGGATGAGGAGGAGAGCCACCCCGGTGCCTAGCAGTGTGAAGGCATACAGGTACAGGCTGTTGATCCACCGCACATCCGCCAGTGTGCCCAGTGCCAGCTTGCCCACGCCGGTGGTGATGGCTACGATGGAGACCAGGGGGATCAGGCTGACCTCTTCGATGAGGCCCTCGCTCTGGGCAACATCCTCCATGAAGAGGACGGGTGGGAAGGCGCCCAGGGCGAACATGAAGATGGCGATGCAGAGAGCCATGAAGACTCGGTCATGCAGGAGCTTGGCTGTGGAGTTAACATACTTAGTGTATGCCTGGTGCTTCTTCTTGATGACCTTCACGATGGTGGAACTGGCCAGGAAGCTACTCTTCCTCTCCGTCTGAACAGTGATGAGGTCTTTGGCGTCGATGGTGATGAGGAGCTCCTTAACAGTCAGTGTTTTCTCAGCGGAGCCTGGTGAGGTCTTGAGGTCGTCGACAGGAGGTTTCTCAAAGAGCTGCTCCTCGGTGGTGCGCTCCAGCGCAGCCTTCTGTTTGAGGTAGTAACCCGGCAGGTTCAGGGGCCTCATGAAGCCGGCGCAGGCCATGAGGTTGAGGGCCAGGGCCCCGATGATCAACAGGCAGCCCTCCAGGCCAAAGAGCGCGATCAGCTCATTCTGAGCTGTGGCGTAGACGAACCCCCCCACACTGGTGCCTGGATTACAAAGAGGTCAATGATTTAGTACAAGCATGAATGGAGATGAGTGATGATTTATTTAATAAAAAACGTAGATGCCTAGGGACACTGTTGCCTTAAGCTACTCTCCCTGTTCTTCTTTGGTGGTGATACAGCTTAGAAATCTCTGAAGAAATAAGTGTTTCTCTTAATGGGAATAATACCAGTGTCACCCGTCCGTGTCCCTACCCACTAGGCTACACTGCTAATACGCTAGCATGTCAGTGGAGGCTGGTGGAGGTAGAAATCGGAGGACAGGCTCTTTGTAATGCATTCCTCATTCCGTTCCATGCATTACAATGAGCATGTCCTCTGATTTCTACCTCCACCAGCCACCACTGCTAGTATGTTTACCATGTCATTCCAAGGCTTCCCACTTCTCATACATGAAAGAACTGAGAACTGAGTTCGACCACTGTAGAACTGGTGTGAACCCAGAGAGCGCAGAGGTGGGCTGAGGTACCTGTGGTGACGATGCCAAGGGCAAGGCCGCGTCTCTTGTCAAAGTACTGACAGGCGATGGTCAACGTGGCAGCATAGACAAGGCCGCAGCCAAGGCCTGTGGAGAGGTGACAGTAACAAGAGAAAGGTAAACATTAGCGCTATTAAGATTAGCATTTAGTCCTTGTGGGGATTATGTTAATTAATTGAATGTTCAGAGCAAAATCTTTCCCAAATAAATGTACATGTAAGAATATGTTGAATTCAGTTATGAATTCTCTATAATTTCAATCTATCTAAAAATCTCTTGCTTTGTGATGTCATTGCTCTCTTTGTCATTGCAAAACATATCCACAACATGAATAAATCATTTCTAGTGTAAAATCACCCTGAAGGGAACAAACAGCCTCGTGTGCAGTGCGTGTAAGAGACTGTGCGTCTAAGAGACTGTCTAAAAATAAACGCCTTGTGTAATGCATGGCCTCCCTCCCAGGCCAATGCAACAGGCCGTGTTGACAGTGGCTGTCTATCGGGTCCTATCCTCTCGGCACGACACAGCTGTCATTGTGTGTTAGTTAATGGGTTCTGATGCGTGTTAGATAATGGGTTCTGATGTGTGTTAGATAATGGGTTCTGATGAGGGCAGATAAACTGTTTCGGTTGCCAGAGGCATGAAACACATGAAAATCTGACAGGAATACTTTTTTCATCTCAGTAAACATCGTACATATAGAGACAGACTGTACTCATACTGGATGTGCTGAAGCGCGAGGCAACAACTTGATACTTTATGTATCAATAAACTTGTATAATTATTAACCATGAAGGATGTTAAGATGTTCCTATCAGTACCTAACGAGCTGTGATCATGTAACCGTTTTGTTCACGATAAGCAAAAAAACACTGAACTCTCAGGGAAGAACCACTCAGGAGTTTCCCAAGGCTTTCCATGACTAAGCAAGATTCCTGTCATTTTTTCTCACACTGACAAGGCTACTCCTGTAGTGGCTCACACAACCAACAGGCGCTTTTTTTCAAGGACCACATGACTTTCGCTCAACTTACCGACAACTATTCCGTAGGAGAAGATGAGGAACTGGACGTTTGGGGCAAAGGCGCTGAGCATCAGGCCTCCTGCCACCATGACACCACTGAAGATGGTCACAGGACGCGCCCCAAAGTTGTCCACACAGGCACTGCAGACAGGACCTGGAGGAAAATGAGAGAGAGAGGGGGGGGGGGGGGGGGGGGGGGGGTTATATTGTGTGTTTGGGATCCTCAGGGTGTGATAAACAGATGGATTTCATAGACAATAAATAACACAAAAGGACACATTTCCTGGCAGAAAATGTGAGGGATCAATTCAAGCCCATGTATAGTAGTACCGTGAGTCTGTAATTATCAACTATTTTTGTCACTAATTAGAACTAGAGTGTGACGAGTTTCTCTGGGCCTCTTCCATACAGTAGGCGTGTGTCTCCTTTCCTCGCATGTTCACAACTAGTCCCCAGAGACCTACACCGTTACTGGACACCTGAGCAAGAGTCGAGGGATGAGGAAAATGTGGAAAATTATTATTTATGGCCAGGTGGGATCATGTTTAGACAAACTGGATACCGTGGTGTACGTCACCAAGAACATGGGCCAAGTTTTAGGAGACGGTTTTACCTCACTGACCCACCGCCTGCTGCCAACTCAATAAAGGCTGCTATGTCTCTCCAGCAATCTGCCAACTAACTCAAATTCACTCCGATCCAATTAGCTTGGATCCACTTAACCTTACAAAGTAACACTCCATCACTCGAATAGCATTGTTTTTAATTACTTGTGTGTCAGATGAACATGTAATTGAATCGTCTTGTTTCAGTGATGTCAAACTCTAAATAGAGAATCTAGTCGATGAAAATAATTTGTGTCTGGGCTGTGGCTGTCCCTGTTTCAGTGATGTCAAACTCTAAATAGAGAATCTAGTCGATGAAAATAATTTGTGTCTGGGCTGTGGCTGTCCCTGTTATGTGTGTCACTCTTGTTGTGCTGAGACATACAGTACAGCGTTGAATTCTCCATCAGAACTCTGATACTGATAGGCTGAGGGTGTGTGTGAAGGATAGCCAAACACATCCTGTTAAAGCCCCACTCCCTTCCCTCGACCACCAGTGGCTGGCTCGACAACCAGTCAGAAGAGACTCTGAGACTGTGGTGGTGTGAGACTGCATTTCTGAGCTGAGGCGCCAAGCCAGACACGTGTACCAGGGGGGGCGATCTGTTTAGTCATGACTTTTCTCTGACCTCGTTGGAGCAGGGACAACGTGAAGGGAGGCATAGCCCTGTCGTAAATGTAAACCTAGACAGAGCATGATCCTCTGTCTCTGATCCTGTTTGGTAAATAATAATTCAAACAGGACTTAAATAAAGCTTGCAGTTATACAGGGTGAACTGAGTTCCTCTCTGGTCAGTAAATAGACCTCAAGCTGTTTATGCTGAATGATGTATTCCCTCGTTCCCTCTCTCAATACACTTTTTTTCTCTCTTTCTCTGTCTCACTCTCTCTCTCTCTCGCTGTCTCTCTTTCTCTGTCTCACTCTCTCTCTCTCGCTGTCTCTCTTTCTCTGTCTCACTCTCTCTCTCTCTCGCTGTCTCTCTTTCATCTTGCACACACAATGAAATCAACTTAGCTTTAAGAGCATCACAAAGTCCTTTCTAATTTCACAGTTTCAGCTAAGTCAGCACCAAACTTTAAATTATGTGTGTTTTTAAATTGAAATAGTTGTTTTTAAATTGTTTTAAATTGTTGTTTACCTATTGTATTTGTGCTGTGAAATTACGTGTGTTTTTAAATTGTTTTAAATTGTTGTTTACCTATTGTATTTGTGCTGTGAAATTACGTGTGTTTTTAAATTGAAATAGTTGTTTTAAATTGTTGCTTACCTATTGTAAAGCACTTTGATGTTAAGTGCTATACACAGAGGGGCACATAAGATAAGATGTTATGGAAAAGTGGTGGTGGGCTTTTAAAAGAGTCAAGAGTTATTATTATTATTAATAATAATAATAATAATAACTTTATTTGTATATAGATATCTTTTCTGCCTGCGGCAGGGTGCAATTCCTCCTCTGGCTGGCTTGATCGGGATAATCAGAGTCAGGCTGGATGATGTTAAATCGTACATACTGTATAAGGTCCCAAATGTCTATTAGTCTATCTTTATTTTTGTATTTGTATCTATTTCATTTTAGCTTATTAGTCAATTGTCACTTTATTTTGTTGTTGTTGTTTTGTGGTCTGAGCTGCTGTAACTGAACGCTGTAAGCTGAATTTCCAATATCAATAAAGTACCTATCTATCTCATCTATCTATCTCTAACCAGAAGAAGTCACAATTAAAAAAAAAAAAAAAAACTGTAAATGATGAGGACAATATTTTCTCAATTTGGTTCTGAACTTCACTACCTTTGTGTAAACACATACAATATTACACTTTTCTATCTTTGAAACATTGACTGAACATACTCTGATTTTGAACGAGAGCAATGTCTCCATTAACAGCTTTTAAAGGGTTAATACTCACTGGCTATGAGTCCCACTCCAGAAACCATGGAGCCCACCCAAGCTGTCATGCCCTTGCCCTGCTGGAAGGCATGCAGCCACTCTGGGTAGAGGACGCCCACCGACTGGGGTGATCCATAGGCCAGGAACTGGGCCATGAAGCCGGCCACCACGATGATCCAACCCCAACCTCCGTCCAATGCTTTCACTGAGCTCATGATGACGCCTGGGTGGATCTCACAGCTTCAAGATGGGAAAACAAAGAGAAAGACCCCCAAAAACGTTTAAAAAGGCATGTGACAAAATGCACTATAATGCAGGTAAAACAAATCCTGAGTTTGGAGAGTTGCATTTTAAAGTTGGAGTCTAAGAGGCTATAACTGACTCACTGCCAACCAACACATACTTATGCCTTGTTGTAGAGTTAGAGCTGCTGCTGCTCTTGCCTGGTCGACCAGGCAGGTCCCCTGTCTCCTGGTCCTGAACACTGACTGCACCTTATCATTGCGTAGCGCTGCTTTTGTCTCTCAGTAACAGTAAGACCACACCTTGAAGGAGGGGGAATTTGGACTCTTGACTGCCCTCTCGGTACTTTATCCTGCTTTTCCCCTCAATTTCCGTTTTAGTCTGGCAACCAACCCAACACTAAGGCCTCCCTTGCTGACAGAAGATGTTTTTCGACCTTTCATGAATAATTTGTACTGAGAGCAATGTGTTATTGGCGCACTAGAGCTACACTGCAGCATCTCTCCTCTAGTCTCCACTTCTACCTCTAAGGACCGGAGGCTACTCAGCGCGTAAAAGTTGCGCACCTTTGTCCACTAAGCGCCATACGTAGCCAAAAATCGACTACTCATGCAGTAATTGTTCAACTTGAGCATACTCTTTTTTCTATGCTTGAATAATCGTTCACATGATAGAATCGAGACAAATGGATAAACTGTTGTAGGCTATAGTAACCTCGACCGTAGCCTATCTTCATCCGTGTCTGTCTCACACAACAATAATGAATTTCTATAATTCATATTTTTAACAACACAACACCATTCGTGCAACTTACCTCTACAACATCAACATTGTCGTCATCATCATCTTCATCGTCATCTTCATCATCATCATCATCAACAACAACAATAACAAAAACAACAACAGGCACCTGCAGAAGTGCGGGTGAGCACACGGGGAGTTTCCATGGAGGATGGTTCCCCCTAGAATAACCCTAGCCTTTAGAATCGAAATGAAGCCAATTAAAAGAATGACATCACGTGCGGATGCCGGGCAGCTGGGCGATATGACAAGTCCGTGGGCTGCAGACCCGGCAGCAGCAGCTCTCCAGGAGACAGGACAGGACTGTCCATTTTATACCACTGTGATGCTGGGGAACAAACCGGTTCGAAGCTGTTCCTGCTGGTAGGCTAGGGCTCGTGTGCGTTACGTTGAGGAAACTCCTCTCGCGCGCGTCTGGGGGAGCGCATCCTGCGCCGGTTTACAGTCAATAGGCTAAACACAACTGAAGAAGGATGTTTACACTTCATTATTCACCCCAATAACATATATGAGTGATTATTTGTATATTGTATATTCTGACTGTAGCCTATAGATATTTGTATATATGATTAGTTAATATTTATTGTTTACAGTAGCCTATAGTGTACATCGATTGAATGCATTTTGGCAGACAATGATCAAAGTTATTTGTAAGAATTAGAAATGTACCTGAATCAGGCTGCTGCAAATCAGATCGAATGTTCGTCTCAAGCAGAGAAACTTATTTAGAAGCTATAATCAAATTCAATAATTACGAAACATTTTTGTAAAACATTTAATTGGCAACAAGCTATTTATTCCCTCTTTACACTGAATACAACAATAGGAGTACATTAATATAGGCATAATACTAAGTGCTAGTAGAAAGTACATTCGAAAGTACAAGTACATGGGAAGAAAGTACATTTGCTGGTGATGGTTGGCGTGTGAAAACTATGACCGATACTTGCCAGGAGGCTGGAACATTGTTAATATTGCCTCTCGTCCAGTTTGAACCGGTTGCTGGGTGGTAACAGCGTGCACTGAGCTCTTGTTGCCGTTGGGTGCTGATGGGGATGGACTCACTTGCGCTGCTGAGTTGAATTGTAGCTCATCATTTCTACTATGTCCTGTAAGCTACTATGCCCTCGTAAACTCTGGTTATAGGTCAAAGGAATCAACATGTGACAAATGTTTGAATTTAATTAACTTGCCATTCCCATGCTTGGACATGGATCAAAACTTCTGAAGTTGAAAATTAAACATTTGTAATAATTAATTGTTGATAAATATTATATTGTAAATACCAGCTGTTACATGTTGTAAGTACAGTAAGTTATTAAAACGTACTTACTGTAATAAGACAGTGTAAAGTGCTACCTTCATGCCTAATGAGCTTAGTATTGTGTTTTAAGTAACCCAGTTATACTTTATTGTAAATAATGGATTTGGAAGAAGCAGAACCAATGGAGCGCTTTGATGTTCCGGTTCCTGACAGGGATGTCCTCCACTTCACACCTGAAAGGGCCTCAGGTAAAGAAAGCCAAACTTCAGGGCAATAACACAACTCACCGTAGTAGCTACAGTACCAGAGGCAGGGCCGGTCCTAGGCATTTAGGTGCCCTAGGCGAGAGTATGATTTGATGCCGCCCCCCCCCCCCCCCCCCCCCTCCCCAAAATGTTTAGGGGCGCCACCACCACCACATTAAGCCACCAGTACTGCCTCTTCACCACCCACACATTCAACAGTAAAAATATGGACAACAATGGTTTCAAGACAAAAATAGACAGTAGGCTGAAACATATTTTCATAGAGACATGAAATTCAGAGCCAAAATTATTTAAATAAAAAACTAAAACATTTTTTTGGGGGGGGGGGCATTTGGCGCCCTAGGCGACCGCCTAGTTCGTCTATGCCTAGGACCGGCCCTGACCAGAGGCATGCACGTAACCCCGAAAAGTACTGCAAGAGACATGGGGTCAGTGTACCGCAAAAGCTTTGTCATGCCATGATGACACAGCAATGTGACTACAGCTTCTTGCTTTACTCACATCCTGCTGGCTCTTACCAAACAAGCGTCCTGCATCCCCTTACCAAACAAGCAAACAGAGCTAAATGCGGCACAGATCAGACCAACAGGATCTCACATGTCCTATTTGTTTTGTAGAGTGCAGCTACATTGTCATTGGATGAAGGAAGGAATCTCTTTTATGACTGCCCAGAATTTGCAACAACAATTGTAACTCTCCAGTCCAAGGCCAAACTCAAGGCTTCGGTTCACCTTGACTGTATTTTATCAAAGAAAGAGAGAGTGGAGCTGAATGCATGCCTTTCATGAGACTCCCAATGTTGATTCCTGGACTGGGGAAAGGATAAGCAGTGTTTTTCATTCGGAGGTTG
The DNA here is from genome assembly GCF_963989245.1 of Nansenia antarctica. Taxonomy (NCBI): domain Eukaryota; kingdom Metazoa; phylum Chordata; class Actinopteri; order Argentiniformes; family Microstomatidae; genus Nansenia; species Nansenia antarctica. Next base: position 102,527,040 of record NC_137674.1, read on the forward strand.
TACCTAATGTTCCCAAGGATGTTTCCCACTTTCCCACTTTCCCAGGAAGTTTCCCACAGTCAAACTCTGAGGGTCTTACGTGAAGGATTTACAGTAGCATTTGTAATCCCCTTGTCCTTCCTTGAAAAGACAGAGGAAAGTACCGTTAATTGCTTTCTGGCCTGGTTAATGCAATGACATGTCATTTCTGACCAACTTTTTCAAAGGGGCAATCTGGGATTGGTACATCCATTGTAAATGAATGATATATAGCCATTGATTCTTGAAGAATATACAGTAACTTCATGAGGCGTTAGATCAACTATCTTACCCCATAAGAACCCAAACTATAAGATTGTTTTACTCCATTGTTTGTAAACAATGTAATTGTAAACAATTGTAAACACTGTATAGCTTGGTTAAAACGGTTAAAATGGTTAAAACCATTGGTTAAAACAATCATTTTGATCTCTGGATGGTCAGTCCTTGCATTCATAGATCCATTTATGAATGTAAGAGTGGTTATATTTCTCCAGGCCTGTCCCTCAGCAGTTTACCAAACAAAATTGGGGGTGATCACTTGTTGTTGTTTGAATTCCAGATTACCCTTTTAAGAAAAGGGGCGCAACCAACCGTAACCGCAATTGTTTAGGCTGATTAATAATGCGATACTTATGTACTATTGATTTGAGGATAAGCAGGAAAACAGCAGTCAGGAGAATGAGGCTGGCAGGTCACTGACACCAGGAGCTGCCAGCCACAAGGTCTTCCCACACTAACATAGGTGGACGTATACTCAAGAAAGATGCAGGAGTGGAAAGTACCGGCGAGCTAGCCAGATGTATAGAGGATCAGGATGACTGGAAGCGCTGATGGAGGGCTCGTCCGAGGACGACCTAGTAGTATTCATTTGAGGGGGCCTTTGGTGTTGGTTCTGGTCACAATGTATCAGTGAGACATTAGGAAAACATTTCCACGTCCAAACCGACTATGGAAAACCCCATGACGCCTCTGGGACCCTCAAAAGGTCAAAGGTGACTTGGTCAGTGATACCTCAGCAACAACTGTATTATTCCTTTCGCTGGAGAAGATGATTGAGACACCTCAGAGGATGGCGATAAATGTTTTCCCTCTCACTCCCAGCATCCTCTCTGTCTGCATCCACAACACTGAGACTTCAGGGGCAGCGGCCAGCTGCTCAGCTCCATGAAACCTATCATAGTGAGAGGGACCCTCTCTCTCTCAGATGGTAGGTCGGTGTAAACATTGAGCGGCGTCCCGCAGGGGTGAATAAACACCAGTGGTTGCCGTGCCACCAGGCTCCGAGGGCCCTGGATCACAGGGTACTCTCAGCAGGGTGGCTCTCAGCCTCCAATCTGGGATTCTTGCTTGGATTAGTTCAAATTGCTTAGCACTGTAACAACATGCTGCATGGTGAAGAAATAACACATCCAGGGGTGTCGGTCTCATCAGAACTCACAGCGGTTCTCCCAACGAGGCAATCGCCCTACAGCATTTTTGGTTGCAGTATTGTTTTTTGTCTCGAATGTGTCGAATGATCCCGTCCCCTGCCCACTCCTGGCCTAGATTTATTAGGCTCAAATTGCCACCCGCCCCATTCCTCGCCTTTGCCGGGGTTAAGGCGCTCACATTATATAAGTTTCTAACATTAATCGTCCTGGAGAGTGGAGTCATGTAGTGCCCTTCCTCAAACTGGCTAGAACCAGTCCAAACCAGGTAGGTTTGATGTTTCGGGTATGGGCGCACAGCCAGAGGGCGAGGACTATTGAGAGAGCTGCTTAAGAAGAAATATTTTTTTGTAAGATTAACATCAGTTGAGGGTGCGAAGGGCTGGGAGGGGGAATGCTCAGCAAGTTTTTTTTCTTCTTATTAATCTAGTATCACATGCACAACGGTCAGAAGGGAGAGAGGATTATAGAGTAGTGTGTGGTTCTGATGTTGGGAACAGTGTAGTCACTGGCCAGCATTTGACTGAAGCCAGAGTGTAAGGTTGGATTACTCTTCCTTAGCTGAGGCTACGAAGAAAACACCAGAACATTGGAACTCAGCAGTGGAAGCAGAAATCAGAGGACAGGCTCATTGTAATGCATGGAATGGCATGTGTTTCATTCCACTCATGACAATAGGCCCATCCTCCGATTTCTACCTCCATCACCCTCTCCCGGAACTCAATATCTGTTTTTAGGACAGCAGGAGGCAGGCACTAATAAAAACAGGACAAAACCAAAAACAAGGAAAATCAAAGGGCCATGAATTGTAATAATATTGAAATATATTTCAACATATCCCAGTGGATCAGTTAGTTTATTAGACATCCATTAGTGCTTGGAGCACAGGGCCATTGGGTTAAACTTGTGCACCTTGTGAAACTCACCTCGGGGCTATCCGGTACCAAAGGCATGAGACAGGAAATCTCACACTTAGACAGGAACGCGCCTGCTTGACGCGCCTGCTTGAGGCATGTTGTCCACCTGGAGGAGGTAGACAATGGAGGACAGGCTCATTTTGATGCATTTTAATGCATGGAATGGAATGTGGAATGAACTGACTCATGATGACTCATACAGGAAAGAAGGAGTTGGCAGGTTATAGGTGAAAATAAGACATTTCCTTACGTCACTAGAAATGTACAATATTTGGCCAATATCGATATCGAAATTCTGCTACAACTTTAAATATGGGGAAGCATCAATACATTGCATGACATGCACTCAACTAAACAAAAATATTTTGGGGGGAAGAAATAAAACACCATAACCACATTTTAACCAATTCAGAACATTAGTTTGCTGGTTAGTCACGTCCCCCTAGTTTCCCCCCCACCGAAAACAAGAACGGAAAATATTAAAGACATCAAACACACAGTACCAAAAACAACACACACACAGATCAGTCATCTTCTCAAGAGCTTTTAATCATACATAGAAATTTAGTTCAACAGTACCATTCATTTAGAATGTTATATCAGTATGTATATTTAGTGTGTAAAGAGTATTATGTTTTTCTGATGAGGAATATCCATAGGGATGATCGAAGCTTTTAGAACTACACCAGAGAGAGAGAGAGAGAGAGAGAGAGAAAGAGAAAGAGAGAAAGAGAGAGAGAAAGAGAAAGAGAGAGAGAGAAACTTGAGTACATGACTACATTGTAACACCTCAGACTACATTTTAACACCTCAAAAGGCGACATTTATCTGTGGTTTATGTACCAGTGTCCATCCATACGTCCTCCTTGTTGTCTTTTTATTTTATTTTTTTTGACGAGCAGTGTGGCATTAAAATTATTTAAACAAAAACAAAAAAAAACACATCAACAAACATCAGCACTAGCGTCCTCTGTTCAATGCCCTATAAATGAGTTGCTCCTAAAGTTGAGCTTTCTTTTACTGGGAGGCAACTTTAAGATTTTTACTGGGAGGCAATTGCTTAAGTTGTTTCAGATAAGGGGAGTGGGGGGGGGGTGCACAATACTGCCATTCAATGTGATATTGTAGGCATGGCAGGGATCCAACACGTCCAACCAACAAAAGCCACCACAAGACCCATCATGTTATCATAAGTGCTGTTAGTGCCACAACAACCATTCCAAATCGGCAACAGTCCCAAGCAAAAACAACATACATATACAACAAGACAAGGTGAACGGATATCGGCCTACAAATCCCAGAAGCGCAGTTAAAGTCAGTCCAATCCTCAGAGAGCTAACACCTCTGTGCTGCTCCAGGTCCTCTGCCGGCTCATACAAACTTGCTGTGTGGAGTTGACTTCCTCGCTGCGGAAGTAGTGTAGCAATGGCGTAGCACACGTGTTAAGGCTGGGAGGGGGGATGCGCCGCCTGCTGCGACATAGCTGCCGGGGATGACATGGACTGGACCATTGGCTGGGCCGGCGGGGGGAGCGGGTGCAGTGGCAGCGCCCCGGAGTGCGTATTGGGGGAGGGCGGTGGTGTCGGACGTTTGAATTTGTCGGGGCTGGTGCTTCTTCTCGGAGAGGGCCTCTGTATTAAAAAAAAAAAAAAGGGAGGAGAGAGAGAGAGGGAGAGAGGAGAAACTTCATTAAACAGTCAAGTGAAACAAATACACCTTTAGTGTTTGAAATGGAACACCATCAACCATTCTATGGCGAACAGAAGGCCTTCCACCATAGGCCTGGCAATGGGTTGATTTATTAGGTTGATTAAACAGCCAATTCCTATCCAAAAAACCCACAAACAAAGAATCCTCTCTCTCAAGAGCTTAGTGTGTGAAATGGAACACCATCAAACACTCTTCATGGACAGAAGGCCTCTCTGGCACGAGTATTTGGTGACTCAAATACTGGCTGTGGCAGGGCCCTGGTGAACAGACCAAGGCTTTGATGGCTGTATGGGTGGCTGGCCTGTTGTCGGCCTGTCACAACCACTCAGACCAACATTGACGGGCTCTGGGACCTCTGGCACAATAACCAGCCTGGTCCTGGAATATGGACCTGTTCAAGCCAATTCCTCTGTCTGTCTGTATCATGGGCTCTAGGTTATAATCATCTCCCAAAACCAACACACTAGACACAACACTGTCAGGATGGTCACCAACCCCCCCCCCCGTAGTTTTTTGAAGTCACTTTTGGATAAACGCTTCTGCTAAATGACCTACATGTAGAGCTGGACATTTCTGCATCACTAGATAATGTTGGTCCCACTGATGCGATACATTTATGATGTCACAAATTGTTCCCATGACAAGACAGAGATACTCAAGTGAAAGAAAGAAAAAAGCCAGTGACATCTCCTCATGTCGACTGTACAGTAAGCCGAGAAAGAAGTTTACATTTACATTTTGACCATTTAGCAGACACTTTAATCCAAAGCGATTTACAATTAGAGATTACAGGGGCAGTCTTCCTGGAGTAATTTAGCGCTAAGCACCTTACTCAAGGGCACACTAGTGGTGGTGTTCCCAGGTGGAATTTGAACTCATGACCTTTTGATCACCAGTCCAACTCACTATCCCCCCCCCTAGGCCACCATGACTCAGACAGAAGTCAAATGTCAGTAGAAAGAAAGCGGGGAAAAAAGAAGAAGAAGAAAGAGAACATTCTCACTGACACAGTAATCTCTCTCAGAGCCTGACTCCAGTGTGGACTGGAACCTGTTTCAACTGCTGGGTGGTCCCAGTGCTTCATGACAGGAGGTGGAGGTGGACGAGGAGGTGGACGAGGGTGCACTCCTTTATCTAACTGCCCTGCACTGCACTCAATCACACTGGAGGAAGTGTTGGTTAACAGGTGCTATGGTTTCCATAGCCACATGGAACAGGTGCTTTCTGCTCTCTACGGTGAGAGGATGTTGACATTACTACTACACCCCCCCCCCCCCCCCCAATCCCTGTCGCCCGAGGCACCAGCAGCAGCCGGTCATGGTTCCGTGTCATCGGACGTTCTACTCGGAAATTTATTTCTGAGCCCGATCCGAATCAATATAGCCCAAGGGAAGAAGAGGCTGCTGAAGGCAGAAATCAGAGACCGGGTCATTGTTTTCCATAGAATGGAATGAGGAATGGTAGGGTACAGTACGGTAACTGATGGTTCTGAGATCAAAGGTCTAACAGACCACAAACATGACAAACTGACATGAAGGAGATGCCTCTGTAATAAAGGAACACACATTAGTTAAGAGTTTTAGAGACAAATAATATTTAAAAATGTATATAAAAAAAACAGCCGTGCCTATTTTACCTACTATCAGAGCCGCCTCGGGGGTCAAATGACCATAGTCTTTAGAATGGGAAGCTGCTATTTACACACAGAAAAACTGCAAAATAGCTTTATACTAGTTTATCATGTGATTTTGAAAATGTAAGGATACTGGGTGGTAGAACGCACATATCTAGGAAAAACAATGAAAGGAGGGTCCTGAAATTTGATCGAGGTCAAATGATCCCACCCATGGCTGTTCTAGTGTTAAGAGAACTAATTAATGACTTTACTGTACCAGCCAGCCGCCAGTGACTGTGACGGGACCAAAGAGAGGCCAGGCTGACAGGGAAGGAGAATGGGATTTCTTAAAGCCTGTGGTAATGAGGGGAATGGAAGGAGAGCAGGGAACTGGGGCAGACTGGACTGATCAGGGGGAACACCAGAGACATCGCCACCAGGCAGTGATGCCGGTAACGCGATACTAAGTATCGCGATACTCTAATCTGATTACTTTTCCCAGTAACGAGTATTCTATCGCGATACTATTTCCAAATCAGTAATCTGATTAAAGTTACTTATTCGAGTGACTGTGCGTTACTATTGCGTTACTACCTCATAACTTAGGCTAAATGCAGTATTTCTTTGTAATGTTCGATAGTAAACAAACATTTATTGCTTTTCTCGCGTCTTGGGGAGTGACGTCAGTGATCACGTTTTCAACACGAGGTGCAGCAGAATCGCTCACGTGTATCACCACGCTGATTGCACAGTGTAAACAGAAGCGTATAATGGAGCGAGAACAGAGATATGCGTTAAATAGCTGGAAATATAGGGATTATTTTGAGTTTGTGTCAGCAAAGGATGACAAGAACATAAATGTTCGTTGTACACTCTGTGCTGGAAAGAAAATATTGTCCTGTGGTAAAACCACAACATCAAATTTAAAGAAACATTTGGAATCTCTGCACAGCACAGTCAAGCTCGCGGAGAAAGTCCCAGAGACCGCGGCCTCGACTTCTGCGGGAGGTCCCACACCGCTCAAGCAACAAAAGCTGGACTTCAGTAGGCCTACAAAATCACAACCTGTAAGTGTGGGAGAGTTGAATAAATTGGTCGGGCGGTATGTTGTAGAGGAAATGCTGCCCATAAACACAGTTGACTCGCCCTCTTTCCGTGCCATCATTAACAAGATCCCCACTACTACCAATGCCGAGCTACCTCACAGAACATCTTTTTCTTCGTACTTGGAGAAGGAGTATGCAGAGATGGAAAAACATCTGAAGGCTGCGCTGAACGAGGTCGACTATGTGTCAACTACAGCGGACATTTGGACAGCTAACAATAGGAGCTATATGGGAGTAACGCTCCACTGGATTAGTAGATCCACATTAGACCGCAACAAGGCTGCATTGGCGTGTAGGAGAATCCGCGGTAGACACACGTATGATGTTATTGGTGCAGAAATCGAAAACATTCACTCTTCATATGGACTAATCAACAAAGTAGTAGCAACAGTGACAGATAATGGATCTAACTTTGTCAAGGCATTTCAAGTCTATCAGCCTGCTGTCACAGAGTCCGATGATGAGACGGTGGAGGAGGCCACGGATGATGTCACTTTTTTAGATGTGTCAGAAATCCTATCAGCTGAGGATGATAGTGATGGCCAGCTGATTCTTCCCCCGCACCAAAGGTGTGCTTCACATACCCTCAACCTTATTTCTACAAGTGATGTGGAGAAGTACATCACTTCCAAACCAGAGAGCAAGGCTGTGTATAGGAGCAGCACAGCAAAATGCACAGCTCTCTGGACGAAAGCAAGCCGATCTACCGTTGCGTCAGAAACGGTGGAGGAGGTTAACAAAAGAAAGCTCCTGGTACCGACATCCACAAGGTGGAATTCCTTTTACGAAGCCATAAAGAGAATCGCAGAAATCCCCATGAATGAGCTGACTACTCTGTGCAACAAGCTGGGAGTGAAGTGCTTCAAAGACCAGGAGTACCAGTACCTGCATGAGTACTGTACCGTCATGAAGCCTCTAACTATAGCACTGGATATCCTACAAGGTGACTGTCCGTATGGGACTTTACTGCCCACACTTGAAGTCCTGATGCAGAAGACCCTTGCTGTGAAAGACACCCTATCCAAGATGACTGCAGGCCTTCCAGATGCCATAGTGCAGGTATGCTATGTTGTTCCATCTTAAAGATAAATAAATACATTTTCATTGCACTATTCATGAACATGGAGCAGAGTCACACCATACTGCAGTATGTAGGTTGTCAGTTGCACAAACTAATTGCATACATAATTAGTAAATAAAGGTATAAATAATAGACCTTATAGGCTACAACTAGATAATAATAAACATATCAAATTATATCTTTCAGGCTATCCAGACTCGTTTTGCCAGTGTGCTGGACAACAAAGATGCCCTTCTCGCAGCTGCTAGTTGTCCAAAATTCAAACTCCGATGGCTGAGAGATGAAGGTAGGAGGGAGCAAGTAAAGGAGCTTCTCACAGCAGAATGTCGCAAAACTGCTCCTGCAGCACAGAGCCCTGCCAGTGTACCCACCACGACTGCCAACCAAGGCGAGATGGACTTTTTTGCTTTTGAGGCGGAGCCAGAGGAGACCTACTCGGCAGAAAAGGAAGTCATGGACTACTTGAGGTCAGGGCATGAGCTTCAGATTCTGAATCAGTATCCAAACATTAAGAACATTTTCTTGAAGTATAACACTCCAACCCCATCTAGCGCTCCTGTAGAGCGGCTCTTTAGTCTGGGAGGTTTGGTGCTCACGCCTAGAAGGAACAGACTTTCTGACAAGAGGTTTGAGAAGCTTCTGTTAATGAGATACAACCACTGGTTTACTCGCCCCTTTCCACTGTTTCACTCATAGTGTGTTCATGGCCTCCATAGCGTGTTCATGGCCTCCATAGCGTGTTCATGGCCTCCATAGCGTGTTCATGGCCTCCTTCCAGTCTTGACAGCTGAGTTCACTCTTCATTGATAAACTCAGACTCACCCAGTTTAGGATTAGGATTATATTAGGATCATATCTGAATGGTCAGGGTAGGTTTTAGGTTTTGTGAAACCACTCCTTGCTAGTTACTGTGTTAAATAAAGATTATATTTATTTTATTGTTTAAAAACAAGTATTTATGTTGGGTGAGGCAAAGAAAGACTCTTTATTTTGTTGTTTTAAGTTATTGTTTAAAGTTTAATTATGTAATTTAAGTTACTGTTAAAATAAAGTGAGTTTTGGCAAAACCAGTTTTCATTTTTATGTTGCGGGGGGGGGGGGGGGGGGGTCGGGTGCCTAGGCAGCTGCCAATAGTAACTAAAAAAGTAACTAGTAATCTAACTTAGTTACTTTTTAAATCAAGTAATCAGTAAAGTAACTAGATTACTTTTTAAAGGAGTAATCAGTAATCAGTAATCAGAATACTTTTTCAAAGTAACTGTGGCAACACTGCCACCAGGTGACCTCAACACAGGCACCATGAAATGGATGGTAAATGGACTGCACTTATATAGCGCCTTATTCCAAAGTGCTTTAGAATGGCCTCTCATTCACCCATTCACACACACATTCACCCACCGATGGCGGCAAGCTACCATGCAAGGTGCCGGCCGGCCGGCCCGCTCGCACAAACACAATTCTTGCCCTTGAAGGTGGTGACACACCATCCCAATCTGATGAGTTGGCCACAACACATCCTGTTTATTGATTTATTGACTTCAATAAATTCAATTGATACCTTCTGAATGTGGGCCTAATGTAAATTCCATACAGGCTGGTTATGTAAGATCAGGGACACAGGTGATTTATGGTTTAATACCCAACAAACAGTATGTGATACATGAGATTAGATACACTTAGGAATACATCATAAAAGACCAATGGGGTTACTCTGACCCTTTTCAATGATTTCATAGGAGATCAATGCTTCACTATCACTGACTCACAGCTAAGATCAATGCACATACCCTTTGATATGTAGAGCAAAAGGGCATTGTGTTTTGAGCCAAGACCCTTCCAGCGCTGTTACAGCAACTAGTACCACAGTATCGCTTTCTCGCTCACAAGAGTCTCCTCCTCCTTTGTAATGCCAGCACACGTAACTGCACTCTGAAACACCCATGTTAACCAGCTACACCCCCCAAAAAGTTTGCAAAGTGGATGGCTGGGGTGGGGGCATTTCAACTTGGAGTGACGTTTACCACTTCAACTCGGTTATGGTGGATGCGTAACAGCACAGCTCAGTTTAGCTTAACTCAGCTCGGTTCAGCTCAGTAGTGTGAATAAGGTAGAGCAGGGGTCAGCAATTAGGTTTGGCCTCGGGCCAATTTTTTTTGAGCCACTAGATGGCGGGCCCGATTATTTTTTTTTTTTTTTTTTTTTTCTAACACCAGGGGAGCCACCCCTCCTAAATTTCGTTGTTTGGTACCTGTACTGTAGCAATGACAATAAAGACCATTCATTCATTCCATTAATTCATTCATAAGTAATTGATTGTTAAAAAATGTGACACATTCTAATGCTTTGACTTTTCTTTCGAAAAATGTACACATCGCTAGTCAACTAACACAGCTTGTTTTGTGAGCCTGCTAACAATGTAAAGTAGTGTTGTAGTTAACTAGGTAACAATGTAAAGTAGTGTTGTAGTTAACTAGGTAACAATGTAAAGTAGTGTTGTAGTTAACTAGGTAACAATGTAAAGTAGTGTTGTAGTTAACTAGGTAACAATGTAAAGTAGTGTTCTAGTTAACTAGGTAACAATGTAAAGTAGTGTTCTAGTTAACTAGGTAACAATGTAAAGTAGTGTTCTAGTTAACTAGGTAACAATGTAAAGTAGTGTTGTAGTTAACTAGGTAACAATGTAAAGTAGTGTTGTAGTTAACTAGGTAACAATGTAAAGTAGTGTTGTAGTTAACTAGGTAACAATGTAAAGTAGTGTTGTAGTTAACTAGGTAACAATGTAAAGTAGTGTTGTAGTTAACTAGGTAGCAGTCCAATCCATTACGTTGCAGTATTTTGGCTTGACTAGCAAGTTTGTGTTGTGATTCTCAACAACGTTGAAACGTAGTTTCACCCTTTTCCATAGTTTTGAATAATAAATGTGTGGACTGACGATGTAGCGCAGCCTAGCTTATTCTAATAATTATTTAACATACTTTCATTCTGAATGATTCCCCCCTCCTCCCAGACAAGGTCACATTATTATTGGATTGGTTGTTTGCGTGTCGGGTGAAGTTAGCTAAACATTTAACCTGCTAACTAGCAAGAGAAACATCATGTCACTCTCCAAAGGTCTAAAGAGGAAAGTTGACGGTGAAAACAGGGCATTTAAAGAGGAATGGACAGCGAACTATAATGTTCATCCTACCTGGTTTCATCAACGCAAAGCCGTTGTGAGACTCACATCTTCCGTGCTCACAATGTTCCCTTTCTATACATGCGAGTCGTCCTTTTCCTCAATGAATGTGATAAAGACGCACGAGAGGAATCGATTGATGCAAAAAAAAACTTGAGAACTGCCTGCGGATTAAAGTGACGTCCATATAACCAGATATCAAGCAAATACTGACCGATGGGAGATGCCACTTTTCACATTAAGTGAGTACCAAGCCTGTCGTTATTGTATTTAATAACCTAATTGTATTTTGTATATTTTGAATGAATGGCTCATTGTAATTATTATCCCTAATAGCGTGTTTGCTCTGTCGTTTCAGGAGCATAGGCCTATGCACCACCACCCCTCGCATAAGCGGATTACTTTTCTTTCTTTTCTTTTTTTCACCGATTTTGTTGTCAATGTTTTTCAGAATATTAAACTGAATTTGCTTTGTTACTGTTCATATGTGTGTTGCAGTCACATATACGTAAACATTACGTTTGAATTATTTACTGAGCTGGTGTTATTTTTTTCAAACCACACACGGCTATTTCAGCACTACACGTTGTCCACCTACTTATGATTCACTATGAGGGGTTCAACGTCAGTGCGCTTCGGTGCACCCCGCTGCCTGATTGTCTGTCCCTGTGTCATTCACTCTCAACATGGATAAAAGTACAATAAGCATTATTCAGGTGGAGGTAGATTCTCTATTCGGACATTATAGGCGCTATATGTGGGACTGTCGGTCGGATATTGTAAAAAAAAAAAAAAAAAAAAAAAAAAAAGTGGATTCTCCAAATATTCTGCTGGGCCAAATATTATTAGTGATGGGCCAGCAATGGCCCGCGGGCCGCCTATTGCCGACCCCTGAGGTAGAGTATAGTTCTGAGGCAGATTTGAACTGATTTGGCTGCGAAACGATTACCTGGGGCACTTCTATTAGACTACCCAAAGTAAGACACTGGAGCACTCGTATAGTCGGCACGTTTATTGCAGAGGAAAAGGGTGACTGACATTTCGACTCGCATCTTCCTCAGAGTCAACTGATTTGGTTGTTTGTTAAAAGACTGGGTCTCCCCATTGGCTGCAGGGGACTCCGCAAAGAATGTAACAGGGCCGCTCCGTCACCATGTCCACTTGGATGCACCGCTATGTAAATACTTTACTGGGGCGGCTGTGGCGCAGGAGGTAGAGCCGCCGTCTAATGATCGCAAGGTTGGCAGATCGGCGGTTCGAACCCCGGCTGGCCACATGTCGAAGTGTCCTTGGGCAAGACACTGAACCCCAAATTGCTCCCAGTGAGCAGGCTGGCGCCTTGCATGGTAGCTTGCCGCCATTGGTGTGTGAATGTGTGTGTGAATGGGTGAATGAGAGGCCTTTGTAATGCGCTTTGGATAAAGGCGGTATATAAGTCAGTCCATTTAGAGCAAATGAAACTGATATTTAGTAATGGCTGAGTAACTATCCTATTGATAAAAGCGAAAGTTTAAGCGGCATCCACTTAAGCTGTATTTAGCACATTATGACATCAATAAACGCAGGCTGGTTTTGATAAAGCAATCAAGCTCCATCATTGTTCAAATATTCTGGGTAGAAACGTTGTCTGGCAGGACTCACCGCTACGGCGTGGGAGGAGCCTCCGTGGACGTGCAGGGCGGGAGGGTTGTAGTGGGAGATGGCCGCTCTGGACAGGGTGGCCGGGGGGGTGAAACCAACTGTGTGACTGGCATACGACAGACCTGGAAGGAGAGGGGAGAGGTCATGAGTGTTGCGGCTCTCTAGGATACACATGGTACATGTCATGAGCTCATCCTTAGGCCATCCACTGGCACGTGATCATATCAGCGTTTTGTTGTTGGGAGCAAAAGACCCCCACGAGCAATTCTCTTTAGGCCCATTAATTAAAGCCTGTATAACAGATTTCAATGGCTTTTCCACATGCCAAATTTCATGTCTTCCTGCTCATTGCCCATACAAGTTGAGGAAACTTAAAAAGAAAACCTAGACATTTTTCCTAAGATTTGGCAGCAAAACTAGTAGTTTATTTTCCATCTGTCTGCCCATCTATAACTTTGCCCGCTGTTCAAACTCATTCTAAGCCCTGGATCCACTCTCACAGACAGACAGACGTTTCAGGGGTGTTTGGGTTTACACACTCACCACATTTCCACATCTGGTCAACACTTTAAACTGAACGCACGCCAGAGATCACACAGCTAAGTCTGGGTAGCCAGGTAACGCGGCCTGCTCAGCGTTTCTAGGGCCATGCCTGACAGAGCCATCATTCCATGCCTGACAGGGCTATCAGTCCACACTAACGCTAACTTGTGACGTCTGCCGCTGTCGGGCGCTGCAGACAGTCAGGCCTTAATGGAGACAAATGATCATAATGGTCTCTTATCAAACCCTATTACCGTCTTATTGGCTGTGCGAGGGCACATCTTTATACTTTTAATGCTTCAGAGCGGACACGATGTCTGACGCTGCTATTCTGAAAGACGATAGGCTCAGTTAGAATAGGATGCGTTGACAGTGGTTTGTCTCTTAGTGTTGTAATGGTGGCACCGTTAAAGTAGTCCTCAGGGGCACCTGTATTGTCTGTGTGTGCTCATAGTAATCCTTCAGTCTTTCACCTTCCATGGTTACAAAAAATAAATCAATATTCTTAAGAGGTTTTGAAGAACCCTGGGGATGCTGGTGGAGGTAGAAATCAGAGGACGGGCTCATTGTAATGCATGGAACGGACCGCGGAACAGTATTTGGCCCGCCCTATGATTTCTACCTCCACTAGCCTCCCCTGGGACTGCAGTCCTTGAAGTCAGAGAGCAATTCAGAAAATTCCACATCTGAGGACATCTATTTCGGTTACAATAAGGTTTACATTCCACAAAAAATATTACAAAGCTCATCCGAAAGGAAAAATGTTGAACATCGGATGTTGCTCAAGTCCTTCTGATCTGGTAACATGAATTATGGTCACTAAGGAGGCGCCATGACAACTGACCACGGGCGTTGCAGGATCTCAGTTTCTAACAGGAAGTCCTATGAATGCTCACAGGAACTTGCTACAGGCTAGACATGTCTCCAAAAGAGGCACATTTTAAGAACATGACGAAGATGTCTGACATCTTCAGGAAAAATACTATGATTTAATGGCTAGGGTTAGAAGCTCAAAGAGCAAGGGTTCTGTGCGGGCCAACGCTCACCGGCCAACCCTTTTACAAACTCTTGTTTAAATATTCACAGACAATAACAGGTGGATTGTCCTGACTGACCTGACCTTACAGACCTGAAACTGGGACAGTGAATTGCTGATTCCAAGCTTGATACAATGTTTTTCGATTTTAATTATTAACTTAATGTAAAAGAACACACCTTTTCATATCACACTTTATTATAGAACTATGTGTTCCTGAGATCAAAGGTTCTCTTCTATTGACTGGGGTTTCCTTATTTCCTTCCCCCTAGTGATATAATCCAACTTCATAACACAGGGTGTTTCAGTCTGGGCGTCTGGCTGGACATAGGCCAAGGTGTTCCAGTACGTACCAGGTGATATGGGTCGGCTGGAGCTGGGGGAGGGGGTGTAGGGGATGGGACTGGACACTGTCCTGGCTCGCAGGCCCTGTGCTGACATCTCGTTGAAGTACCTGAGGAGAGGGGGAGAGAGAGAGAGAGAAAGAGAGAGAGAGAGAGAGAGAGGACCACAGTTTAATCAGACTTTATTTCACATGTCATACACGGAGGAAACACAATGCCCTTTATCGGATTGATAATAACAACAAAATCTAATATTTGAATATCACACCCTCCGAAAATGTTGCAATGATTACAGACTGAGATGGTAGCTGCTGATTGGGATACGGCGCCATGACATTTTGAGGAAGTGAGATTGTGGTTGGAATATAGTGAGTAATAATAATGGGTTATTTAATTTCAGCGAATCACACGGCTGCGAGGCGTACCTCTGAATCAGAAACGTGTGTGGTGGCGATTGATGCGGAAGTAAAGCCAATGGCTATGGGCTGTTTGTGACACTCTTTCTATTGGCTTAATGAAGGCCAAGTTTGACCGATCTTTCACACTTCTGGGCAGAGGCGTCTGGAAAGGAGACTACAGTGACCCTAAAGCAGCGTGTACTGGTATTGACTACGGCATGGTTTTAGAGTGATGGGGTTAGACAGGGTTAGAACGGGTAGGGCCGGGCAGGGTTAGACAGGGAAAGGTTAGGGTGGAGTTAAAGTTGGGTTAGGGTGAGAGGTCGAGGTAAGGATGGGGCAGGATAGGACAGGGTGGGACGTTAAAGTCAAGGTAGCGCTGGGTTTGGCAGGGTAGGGCAGGGCAAGGTTAGGGCCGAGTTAAAGTTGGTTAGGTGAGAGCTTGAGATAAGGATCGGGCAGGATGGGAGGTTAAAGTCAGGGTAGGGCAGGTTCAGGTGGTAAATTGAGTGGGCCGGCAGCGTGGGAGAGTCGAGGTCAAAGGTGTGTGGTGTCATCCGTACCTCTCGTCGTCCATCTCCAGACTGGACTCACTCTCGGACAGCTGCCTGCACAGGGCTTCCCTGCGCTCCATCTCTCTCTGCAGCTTCCTCTGCAGACGGATGTTCTCCTCCCGCATGTGCCGCTCCTCCTCGATGTACTGTGCCCGCTTCTCTGTGTCTGAGGGGGTCATCACAGGTCGTTCAAAGTTAGAAAAATCTAAAACAAAAACGCTTGGCCCATAGTACTGTAATGAGCCATGATACAGCAGTGAATTTATAGGGATTTGAATTCCGACTGTGATTGTTAACATTTCAAGTCAAACAACATCCTAGAACTAATCTGCTTATTCCTTCTAAAAAAAACTGCTTGCCTAATGATCCCTTAAAAGGCACCACTTTAAATTATTATGCTCTAATCGGTTGTTTTGACTTAGCTTGTCATCATTTCTTCAGAACTGCAATTTCAGCAGAAACGTGTTTTGGTCAAGTTTCCAAGTAACTCGATCTTCGTGGTTAAACTAGGTCAAGGCTAGTCTCATGTAGCCATGCCTCCAAATCATATTGTTCTCACAACTCCATTGGGAGGTCTGGAGAATGTCAGATTAGCAGATCTGGGTTGGATTGAACTGGACGGAGCGATGTGAGAATGTGCTTTCAATTTCATTGGATGTTACATTCCAAGAAGCCGCCACCCAACATGCCCGTAGAATGGTTGGTTGTTGTTGAGCATCGCTAACTCTAACCCTTTTGCGACCAGCTAAGACTATTTTGCATAGAGTTGTTTTCTATGCTATCTTGCAACATTGAAGAAACTGGAAGAAAACCTGAAGGAAAAACTGTTTTTTAGAGCTTTAGTTTAAGGCTTCAAACGGATGTCCACACCTTTGTAGCTCCTTTGTGCAAAGGATTTCCACATTTCTTTCCAAACTAAGAAAGCCTGAGTTGAACAAGGTTATGTCAAGACACGTCTCTAATAACAGAGAGGTTTATGAGGTAACCAAGTCTGATTTCATCAATGTGTTCACCCATTGCCCCCATCCAGTAGAGCTTGGACTAGACTGGTATCATAGCGCCCTCTAGTGGTTAAAAAACATAGATCACAGGGCTCTCCTCTTTTCCCAAACTAGATGAAGGGTTTCTCTGAGGATGGCTAGGTCAGGTTAAGATTATTATCACAGCTCTGGGATGACAGATCTGGACATGGCTTATAAAGAGGGTTCAACAAAGCTTGATTATGGTCTACTGAATGAGTGTGTTTTGGTAGAAGGTAGGGGTAGTGGTGGTCTAGTGGATAGTGAGTTGGACTTGTGATCGGAAGGTTGTGAGTTCAAATCCCGCCTGAAACCACACCACTACTAGTGTGCCCTTGAGTAAGGCACTTAGCCCTCAGTTACTCCAGGGGGAATGTCCCTGTAATTCGCAATTGTAAGTCGCTTTGGATAAAGGCGTCTGCTAAATGGCTTTAGGTTTTTCAGTATATGAAATTTACCAAAAAAGGCAAAAAAGGGGTCTAGTTAAATCGTCTTTCCATGTAGTATCACTGCACACTAATCAGTAAGAACACGGTTCAATACGCCCTAGTGAACGTCAGTTTTTCGGTTTATGCTGTGTTCCATTGAAAGTCGGAGGTCGGGTTTGTCTGGAATGCAGTTGCTTCTTGTTCAAATGTTTGTTCATTGCGAGCGGAGTTCAGAACATACATATATTTATATTTTTTATATTATACAATATACCAGTCATATACTGGAATGTGTCTGAATCTTAAAGTTGCAAGTACCGTATTTTCCGCACTATAAGGCGCACTTAAAAGTCCCAAAAAAACAAAACAAACGACAGTGCGCCTTATAATCCGGTGCGCCTTATATATGGATCAAAATGTAAAAATTACATGACCAATATTTTTTTTTTAATAATAATAAAATGTTTCAGTACGACTGGTAAACTACAAAGCCGCACCGCTTGCAGCATTACGGTAATCAGTAAACGACGGCCGCCATCTTGGAATCTCCGCGAATGCTATGCTATTGTTATGCTATCATGTGCTCTGAATGGATGCCGTACTCACCCAACTGTTCAATTCGGACACTCACACCGCTTGCAGCATTACGGTAATCAGTAAACACCGGTGTTGTGCTTACTCACAGTCCCACACCACAAGAAGTAAAGAAGACTAAACAGAGTTTCCGAGGGAACAAAGTGAGATTCTTGGTGCTTTCAACTTGAAGTTTTAAAGTACCCACTCGATATAATAAACAACAGTTTAACGATCACTAAACACTTATCATTTGTGTATTGGATTCATTATTCTCGTTTGCCGGAGGCTACCGGTAAGGGAGGGTTGATTTGTAAACATACTTTCGTTTTAGCTCGTGTTCAAAAGCAAGAACTGTGTGTTCATCTAGTTATGTGTAGTTATGTGTTTTTAGCATGTCGATGTTCTCCCAGTATGTTGTCATGTTATTAAAATACAGTTTAGACCTTCGTAGCGATGTGTTTTGTTAACTGTTAGCCGCTAGCAGCGTTTGTTGTGGTTTGGTCAGATTCACTTTTCTCCCATTCAGTGTTTGAGATGAACCAACATTCAAATACGCCTGTCGTGTTCAATCTTTCTCTGATTTGAATGTATGACACATCATTTGAAAGCTTACAATCTGTAGTTTAAGCATGTGTAAAAACTGAAAAAGTACGTTGCACATTTCACCAGGAGCTGTCACATATTGGTTGTTGGTTATAATTGTATAGCCTATTGGTTGTTTTCTGGTGTTGTTTTGCTCTGTTTGTAGTCTACTTGATGTATTTTTATCAGCTGT
Source organism: Nansenia antarctica (assembly GCF_963989245.1). Taxonomy (NCBI): domain Eukaryota; kingdom Metazoa; phylum Chordata; class Actinopteri; order Argentiniformes; family Microstomatidae; genus Nansenia; species Nansenia antarctica. The sequence goes on from NC_137674.1 coordinate 102,545,406, forward strand.
TAAATCACCACAGCGGTTAATCCACTAATAGAGATAATAGCAGATTGAAAATGCTTGTAGCTAACTACTCTATATCTCGTGGTTGCAGCTATTGCGAATTGCTATTCACGCGAGTCACCTGTGAATCACCGCAGGTCCTTGACGCTTGTTGCAAAAATGGATGACGAACGGCTGATACTTGAGGTGGAAAAATATATATTTTTGACAGTGGAGCAGGTAGAACGTTGATGGTGACAACGCTCAGGTGGAGCTTGGACAACGGGAAGTTGACACAACACCGATGGAGAGGTGACGCAACGCAGTAGGTGGAGCTTGGGCGTAACGCAACCCCAGTCAAACGTTTGACTGCAGTATCTATTCTATGCGCCTTATAATCCGGTGCGCCTTATAATCCGGTGCGCCTTGTGTATGAAAACAATTCTAAAATAAGCCATTCATTGAAGGTGCGCCTTATAATCCGGTGCGCCTTATAGTGCGGAAAATACGGTATAAGCAAAAAAAAGGAAAGTAACAGTAAAAAAAAAAGAAAAAGAAAAAAGGAGCATTTTTATGCACAAAACACGTACCGAAACGGAACCGAAACCGTGACCCACAAACCGAGGTTCATACCAAACCGTGGGCCAACTGAACCGTTGCACCCCTAGTATGTAGTATACTTTTAGTAAACAGTAAGGCAGTATGAATGCTCTATGACATAACACTAGGTCTAGGTAGATTAGATTTCATGAAGCTATTCCCCTAGACGACAAAGCTGTGGTAGTTTTTGGGCTGACGTCAGGCCGGCTCATAACAGTTTGGTCAGCAGTCTTGTTTGGCGCCTATCTGAACCCCACCACGGTCAACCTCTGATGAGGTCACTCTGATGTCACTCACGTTGCAGCTCGGTGGTGCGGAGGCTCTTCTTCAATCTCTCCACCTCGTTCTTCAGGAAGCGGATATGCCGCATCATGTTCTCCGGTGAGTCGATCTCCATGGAAACATCCCTGGGGCTGGGAGGGGCTGACACAGGTTGGTCCAACTTCTCCTGAAGGATCCTGTCAATCAAAGACACGTCAGAGAAAGTCAACAGTCAACACAAAGTCACTGACCAGCCAATTAGGGAACAGAACTGTGAATTCTAAATCTGGGGAGGCGGATAGAGGTCGTAATCGGAGGACGGGCTGATCTATTCCATGCACTACAATGAGCCCATCATCCGACGTCTGACCTCCATCAGCCTCCATTGTTCTATGGATGCGGTCATCACACGGAACGAAGGCCAACCTTTTCTCTGCCTCCAGTTTGTCCATACGTTTCCAGAGTCTATTGACAAGAGCTTCTTGTTCTTGCTCTAAAGTGTTTTCAAGGTCGATCTTCTCACGCCTGAGCTGGAAATACAGAGAACACAGAAAGACACTTTCAGCAAGAGAAGAAAAACCTAATACACAGACAAGTGCATATTTCACCCCTACACAAACACCAACACGCGTAGGCTACAAGGCCATCGTGCTAGGCAACTGTACCTGCTGGTAGGTGAGCACCAGCCGAGACAGAAAACGGACGATAGCCTCATTGTAATACCTGGAACTGAATACGGAATGATAGGGAAAAACACACTCTACCTGCTCCAAGGTCAGCTGCTTGGATATAGTGTCGTTCTCCATTTTCTTGATCTTCTTCATCAGCTTGTTGACCTGGAACTCCTGCTCCTGCTCCAGGTGCTGCTCCAGCTCAGCCTTCTCATGTTGTAACTGGAGGGGGGAAACAGGGGACCAGTCAACGATCAACGAGAGTGACTGTTTCAGACATTAACATTTTTGGCATTTAGCAGACCCAAATGCATTTGCTGTAAGTGAATAATCTATCCATCCAAAGTTATCTATGCTCAGGCCAGGGGCCATTGGCAGTCGCAGTCATAGTCATAATGCTAGAAGAAGGAAGAATTACGTTTTTTTAATTTTTTTATTATTTACAGTAAAGAAACTGTACAGAGGGATGTACAGTGGATGGAGAGGTCTCGGGAGGGAGAATTAAGGTGCAGCCTGAATAGATGGGTCTTCAGTCTACGGCGGAGGATAGGGTTCATAAACAAGTGCACATGATCAAAATGGGGTTTTGCTGGGAACAGCCCGTTTCTTCATCCTGCTTTTGAGAAGAATGCAGTTGTGTAATGGCGTAGTGAGAGATTGCCAAAAGCAACCAAAGTAACCACCTTTGGCAGTCTACCAGTACAGAGGGTGTGGCTCCTGGCTGGTACAAAATTAGATCATGGTGTGATAGATTTCAGTTCTCATTAGGATGAAAGCACGGATTACAGTTCAGTTTTATGGGGAGACTAACAGGATAATAGTATAGGCCATAATGCATTGTCATTCAGAAGAAACAAAGATCTGACATTTCAGTCCCAGGAGAAAGAGAGGCCAGACACGAGGCCTAAAACTGAATTAGTAAACTAACACAAAAGAATACCACATACAAGAGTTAGGCTAACGCTATCGTCACCACACTAACCACAACAAACAACACATTCTACCAACCAAACAAAGCACACTAATCCAATGTAGGCTACTAGATACTGCAAAGTTGTCTCTATCAATCTTGATGTCTCTATCAAGCATGGGTATCGGTTGAGATTTGAAGTTTACTTTCAGGTACCGAAAATGTTGGGGAAGAGAGAACTGATCTGAGTAAAAAAAGACAGAAATCTGTCATTTTCAGTAGAAGGAAATTAACATTTAGTTCAATCATATGTAAATGATCAACACTGACTTTGACGACAACCAAATTGGGGGAATGATTTCCATAAGCAGTAACCGGCCTGAACAGGCTACAGGAAGCTGTACATGAGGTATCATTAAATGACACATCCATTGTTAAGATCGTTAGATCACTGTTAAGAATGTTAAGAACCAGCTCAGTGGCCTTGTGGTTAAAGTGTCCGCCCTGAGATTGGGTGGTCATGAGTTCGATCACCGGCCGAGTCATACCAAATACTATAAAAATGCCGCCTCACGCTATGGAAACATAGGCTTTTGCCCTAAGGGCCATTAGGCTCGAGAACCATCAGTTCTCAAGGCTACTTACTTATTGTTAAGATGAAGTTATGTACACACACCTGTTCAGGTTCATCTGTCCACAGACGATGCTTCATAAACAGCAGAGAAGATTGTCGTGTGTGCAGCCGCCCAACCAGATTTTTCACAAAAGGAATAACACCTTCAGGTGTGGTGCCCCATGAAACTGTCACATAAAAAAATATTTTACTTCTAAACTTGGCTGACGAGACCTCTGATATTCATGCTAATTGTTGTGAACAAGATGCCTTATAACAGTCCAAAGTGGGGACATCTGTAGGAGGCAGCCTTGTCCTGAGAGTAGTGGTAGGCTATTCGCTTGGATTATTCATCGTTGATGCATGCTGTCCACTGTTGAAACAGACCGCTAAATCAAATCCCCAATGAGTCACATTAGCATTGTGGTTCCAGCATTGGTCAGGCCACTTCAGTGTCCAAATTCAAGGGGGGAAAAAAGGGGGGCCAGACAAGTCTCTTGTTTACAAAAGTGTCACAGAAATGATACTCATCATTCCTCCTTTCCCAGACACCACCCTAGACTCGGTGGGGAGATCATGTGCTATGGGCTGTCTGTTGACGCTGGGTTAAAGAGTCGGAGAAGGCCTGTTTCATGTTAGGGAGCAGGACAGATAACACCAACGCCTCCAGACTGCCTGAACGCCTCCAGACTGCCTGTTTCTGCCGAAACAGATGCACGTGGCCTAGTGAGACACTGTGTTCTTTAAACATCAACAAACCATTAGTCAGTACTACAACAAAAGGTTGTTGTGTTTCGGGAAACATGGTAAGTTGCCAAAGCGACCAAATATACCTGATAACAGATGTCTGAGAGCAATTTAGAGCAGCAGCAGTAATGAAGTCATTCCATAATGTACTCCATCTCCATGCCTTGAGGCAAGAACCACAACTGTCGACAGGCACTGCATACCAAACACAAACACTTGAGTTCTCACACACACAATCACCATATTTGTCATACGTAAAATGCCTTAGAGCTGCTTTTCTCAACCGCTGTGCCGCGGCACCCTGGGGTGCTGTCTGGCTTTGTCAGGGGTGCCAACAAAATATATTGACGAAAGTCCAAAAAACGATAGTCACGCAACTTATCATGTAAATGCAGATCATTAGCCGCCTCATACATCATAAAAATGTGTCTCACATGCCCCTTTCCCCTTGTCACAACGTCAACAACGGAGTCAACGTATGACGTAAACAGCCTTCTAGTGTTTTTTTCATTACCTGGCGATGCATTATGAGAGTGCTGCGGGAAGCACATGGAACAAGCATGGAACGGTTTCAAAAAAAGAGGCTAACTCTGGATTTGAACCATCAACTTCATCATCAGGTGGTAGCTCAACAGCGGGGGTAGTAGAGGCCAGCAGCAAGACAAAGAAAAGACGTACGATGACAGCTACTTGTCGCATGGTTTTATCTTTACCCGGGGATCCATCATGCCCTCTCCCTATGTGCCTGGTATGTGGTATGACATTGTCAAACCAAGCAATGGTTCTGAGAAAACTTAAAAGCCACCTGACAAGAAACCATCCGTCACTAGCAAGCAAGTGTGCAGAGTATTTTATTAGTTTGAAAAGTCAACACCACTGACAAGAGCAAGTGATGAAGTGTGCAAAAGTGTCAGAGAAAGCACAGGAGGCTAGCCATCTAGTCGCCGAGACAGTAGCTAAGGCTAAGAAGCCACACACGATTGCTGAGACGGTCATATTGCCAGCATGCAAAGCAATTGTCAAAAAAAATGCTAGGCCCACAAGCAGCAAAAGAAACCGCAAAGGTTCTGCTGTTGGTCTGTACAATTGGAAGGTGAATCAATGACATGTCTGCAGATATTGAAGACATGGTTATGGAAAATCTAGTGGGAAATTATCCTTCCAAGTTGACGAATCAACAGATGTCAGTGGTTACGCTAAGCTCTTATATGTTGGATTCGTAGACGGGGACCATATCAGAGATATTATCAGAGAGAATTTTTTATTCTGCCACCAATGACTAAGAGAACAACTGGAGAGGAGATTTATTGTGTGACAACGGAGTATCTCGAACAGGAGGGATTAAGTTGGAAGAACTGCATCAGTATCTGCAGTTGATTGCAGATGCAAGATGGTGCGCAAAACTCGCATACTTGGCCGACATTTTTAGGCATCTCAATGAACTCAGCTCTAAAGTGCAAGGCAAAGAAGAAAATCTTCTCACCTCGTCGGACAAATTGCGTGGCTTCAGATCACACACATCACAGCTCACACTCTGGCGCTCCTTTGTGAAACAGGGCAGGCTTGAGATGTTTCCCTTGTGGAGGGAACATTCAAACAGCAGCACACTTTCTAACCTTATCTGTCATCATCTGAAAATTCTCGACGAGAGATTTAGTCACTATTTTCTATCTAAATCTTTTGCACAGTTTGACTGGGTCCGTGACCTTGGAGTTCATGTGCACTGGAAAGCTCAAAAAGACTTGCCACTGCTGGCACAGGAACAACTGGCAGAGATCAGGGGAGATTAGAGCACATTAAAAATTAAATTTCAAAACATGGTTTGGGACATCATTGGAGAAGGAGTACCCAATAGTTTCAAGTAGCGCCATTGCAATTGTGCTACCCTTCTCTATGACGTATTTGTGCGAACTGAGCTTTTCAAGTCTAACTTACATCAAGAAAGAGTACAGGGAGCGACTGAGGGCTGTGGACCAGTTCTGCCTCTCATCCATCCCTGCAAGAATAGGACGGTTGTGTGCATCGTCTCAGTTTTCCCATTGAAGTCACATTTACACCCTCTTTCTCAATAACCACTTACGATGTGTGTGTGTGTGTGTGTGTGTGTGTGTGTGTGTGTGTGTGTGTGTGTGTGTGTGTGTGTTGATCGTCGGATCGACGGATGCAGAACGTACGTTTTTCAATACATTTTAGACTGGGGTGACTCGAGATTCTGCACACTTTTAAAGGGTTACATGACTGAAAAAAGGAAACAGTGCCTTAGATCCTGATCTTTTCCAGGCATCACTCACCTGCATGAGTTTCCTTGACAATTCGTTGGTGAGAAATTCCTCCTCTTTCTCATAGTTAACGGCAAGGGTCTCCTTCTCCTTCTGCAGGGCCTGGATCTTCTTAAACAGGGTGTTACTGATGAACTCCTCCTCCTGCTCAGCCCTGGCTTGCTGCAGTCACACAGAGAGAAAAAGCACAAACGTAAGCTTAGGACTGAACAAAATGCTGAACAATATCACTATTCCTAAAGCTGAAAAGCATTGCTATTGTCCAAGCATGCATTCACGCAGAACAGCACACACACACACACACACACACACACACACACACACACACACACACACACACACACACACACACACACCCACACACACAGTGTAGGTCTGCAGCATTAAGGGCTGCCAGCCGAAAAGGGAAGCAGCAATCCCCACCCTGCATCAGCAAATGACTCAATGATATTGCAGTAAAACTGAGGAGTGACTGATTGTGATGAAAGAAGAATGACAGAGGAGGAGGGGAAGGGGCAAGACTTAGCCAAAGGGGAAACAAGGCCATTGAACATCATTGAACCCCATACCAGAACAGGTGTACAACTGTTTTGAGGATCAGGATTGTAATTTCAATCTTAAGAGTTCTGGTACTAATTCCTTATCCATCATGCATAGCTCGTACATAAAGTATTAGCATCCTAAAGCAGGTACAGTACAGTGTCCTAAAGCTTAGGCTTTTAAAGAAATAATTGAAATTGTAGATAAGCAAAGGCTAGTTGAAAGCACAGAAGGACAATGGAAACCCCCAAGTCTCCTCATCAAGTCAGAAGAAGATACAGTAACTAAAACCAGAGAGTTAGTACCAAGGCCAGGTTGCTACAACATGTTTTCCATCCTTGGGATCGGTTCCACCTTCTGTAAGTGAGACTAGCTGGCTAAAGTAATCAGGCATGCGACCATATGACGTCATCGTTGGGCTAAACACCTGACAGTGGGGGGTAGCATCAGACTAGCTAAGCAGACAGCTAGCATAATAATAATAATAATAATAATAATAATAATAATAATAGCACAATAAGCGTTAGCGGGCTGTGAAGTTATAATGGGGGTCAGTTTAATTCGCCAATTAAAGGGTTACATTTCCATTCCACGTCACGTTAGTAAGTAAACACTAAACAAACGAAAAGTTTGACGTTCGTGATTCAGTATTTGTTTGTTTTTACTGGTTGGGGGGGGGGGGGGCTCTGGAGAAGAATGTATCAAAGTTAGCACCATTTACATTCCACATAACGGGGGTGCCATAATATTTGTAAACATTGATTGTTGTTCGGACGTTATTTCATTACAGGAATTAGTCAGGGCCCCTTGGCTGGCGAGCCAGGAATTAGTCAGGCCCCTTTGGGCTGGCGAGCCAGTCGGTCGGTAGCGGCTAAACCACCTTAGTTAGACAACAAGCTCCTATCTGGGAGGGAGTGGTGTTGCTCTCTGTAAAATATCATGTCTTGTTGTGGGAATTGGATCAATATCAAATGTCTCGCAAGTGTAACGGGGGTAGCTAGCAACATAACAGCTAACTAGCTACCAACACTGCTCGTCCCCCTCCGTGACTATGGCTGTGTTCGAAATGGCATACTAGCATACTGCATACTCAATGAGTATATACTGCATACTGCCTACTAAATTCATAATAAGTATGCCGATACCAGCCGACCGAAAATCTAGTATACATTTCTCGCATACTCAAATGTCACATACTCTAACAGTGTGAACGCACTGCATACTCAAAATCTACGTCATATCTAGTATGAGTAGTATGCTAGTATGCCATTCCGAACACAGCCTATTTCAACGGCGTTAGCAACGCCACAATAACACCTAACGTGCTAACGTCAAAAAAGATAAGCTACGTTAACTGGCTAACTAAAGACCGTGCCGTTGTTTAACCGAGTAGCCAGTTAGTTTATCTCGCGAGATTCGCTTGATAAAGCTTTTACGGTAGCTCTAGCTTAGCTACCTTAGCTTAATAACCACCAGTTACTCACAATGGTGACACTGGCTTTACGCAGGTCCCGGTTCTCCTCCTGCAGGGCTTTGCACTTGAGTTTGAACGTCTCCAGCTCGATCTTCAGCACTTTGTTCTCCTGCTGTAGCGAGGCCAGACGGTTGGTTAGCTCCTCCAGTCGGAACTGGGAGATGACTACGCCCGGCTTGCTCGAGTTGGTCGTGGCGGAGGAGGAGGTGGACATGGGGGTGGCCGAGCTGCTCCCCGCTCCGTCGGTGTCGCTCTCGCTAGCGCTGTCCGCCATGGTGGTGCGACGGTCTGGCACTGAGGGGAGGAGGAGACGGCAGCTGCAGTGGGTCTGTTTGGTCGAAGCAGCAGCGAACGGGAAATGTGGAACGGCAATACGATGTGACCTTGCACAACGCGTGTTAAAATAGCGACACCCGGTGGAGATTGGCAGTACTCTATGGAGGACCAAGTCTGTGGAAAACAAAGAATGAATGCGTAAAAGAATAAATAAATATAGAAATGTATTTCGTTATACTGTGTGTATTCATTCATTTATTTGTTCATACATTCATTTATGTATCTATATATTTATTGTTAATTTTGACAGACTTGGTCCTCCATAGTACTCGGGCGAGTTAGTGCTACTGTTTTATGTGTTGATAAAATAACATTATATACAGTATACTGTATGTGTTCGTGTCGGAGAACATTTCATTTTGGGCAAAAGAATAACTGATATAAATGAAAGAGAGCATTTACTTTGGCAGGTTTGACATGGTTAGAATTCTATGATTTTTATTTGCAAAATCAATGTCAAGTTCATAGGGCGTTTTTGTTGCATGGAAATAACTTGACTTGACTTGACTTGGCAGGCAAGAGAAGTTGGCATACTTTAAGCTCCAATCTAATAAAAGAAAAATAATAATTGTGTAGAAAAAATTATAGCACAACCTGTGGAGTTCCCCAGGGGTCCATTTTAGGACCGTTGCTTTTTAGCCTATACATGCTACCCCTCAGTTCTGTTATCAAGAAGCATAGCGTTAACTACCACAGCTATGCTGACGACACTCAGCTTTATATCTCAGTAACTCCCAACGACTACAAGATGATCGACCACCTGATAGACTGTATTGCCGATATTAATATTTGGATGACACAAAACTTTCTCCAACTCAATCAAGAAAAAACAGAGGTATTGATCATTGGCGAGAAAACTGGGAGAGAGAAATTATCTGCACACTTGAAAACACTAGCTCTTAACACTAAGTGTCAGGCCAGGAATCTTGGTGTCATAATTGACCCAGATCTAAATTTTGAAACTCATATAAATAACACTATTAAAACATCCTTCTACCATCTAAGAAACATCACTAAGGTACAATCATTTCTCTCCCAGGCAGACACTGAAAAATTAATGCATGCGTTTGTTACTAGTAGGCTAGATTACTGTAATGCTCTCCTGACAGGTCTCCCCAAAAAAATTATAAATAGACTACAAATGGTTCAAAATGCTGCTGCTCGTGTCCTTACTAGGACCAAACGGAGAGCGCACATCACACCTGTCTTGAGATCACTACACTGGCTCCCTGTCAGTCATAGAATAGACTTCAAGATCCTTTTACTAGTTTATAAATCACTTCACTGTGATGCACCCAATTACATGGTGGACATGCTCATAAGATACACACCAGCTAGACCCTTACGGTCTAGTGGCACGGAACTTTTAATAGTGCCAGAGGCTAGGACAAAGAGATTTGGAGGATCAGCTTTTAGCATATATGCTCCTAGATTGTGGAACACCCTACCTGAGGGCCTGAGGTTGTCTAAAACTCAGGACATTTTTAAGCGTGACCTCAAAACCTACTTATTCAATGTCGCCTTTTGATACTAAGGGAGACATTGGACATTATAGAACTAGGATCACTAGGCCACTACACCATACTCGTGTTTTTGAGATTTGTATTGACAGGAAAATGGACCCGGGTGCTGATGAGGCACTGTCAGCTCCAAATAGCACCTAGAGCAGTACTGGAACCGGTACAAGAGTGTACCAGGACCACCATCAGGTTGTATTGCTGTCATCTTTACTGTCTCTATTGTGTTGTTGCATTATAACTGTGCCTAAGTTTCTCTTTTGGCAGGACCTGTGACCATACTGGATGCAGAACGATGCAAATACAACACAAAATTTATGGACAGTGTGTACGCCGATAATATGCAAGGAATTTTTCCTGGATACATGGAGTACAGGTTTTTGCCCTTGCTTGCTTGCTTTGTGCCGGTGGTCCTGGCCTCCCCTGGGGGACCGCTGGGTACTGGTAAGCAAACTGGCTAGTAGTCGCTCTATTGGTAGAGGGCTGCAAGGGAATTTTTTTCCTGGCTACATAGTATACAGGTTTTTTACTTTTGCCTGCTCGCGGCTCTGTCAGTATTGATTGATTGATTGACTGATTGACTGAACATTTTCATTGTGTGAAGCGCATTGAGTTGCATCTTGTAAGAAATGCGCTATACAAATAAAATTTGATTTGATTTGATTTGATTTGATCCCCCCCATGGGCCACGATTTCCCTTGAAAGTATTTCTCCCAAATGGATTGGTTTTAATTGCTGAATATTATAATATCATTGAGGATTTCTTTACCACAATATAACCTAACCCTAATAGGCATATATAGATTCTAACCTCTGATTCATACATTGTATTATGCTAATTTTCTGCAGTAAACTTCTAATCATCAAAAGGATAATACAATGAGTGGATGTTGGTTGCCAACTTGACCCAACACATGTTCCATGTTCATAGCTCAAAGTTGATGGAAATCAATTTTTCTGATGTATTTTTAAAGAATAACATTATGTTTTACTAATTGCTTAACTATTCATATGTGAACCTCCCCCTTTAGAACCTTCCTTCCATAAGCCTAAACATTTCAGAACAATCCATGGCAATTTCTTATAAGAGAAATCCAGCTACAGTGTCACCTGAAAGGAAAGAGAAAAAACACAAACAAACAGATTGCAAAATCAATGCATTTTTATTTTGTTTTTTTTAATTGAATTTTTAAGACGTCTGAAACATTGTGGTGGCGTCATCACTGCTATAGCCTCTAAAAGAAGACCTTGAATAACCAAAGTGCTAGAATAGTTACATTTCAATGGCTTCACTCTGTTAGTAAGAATTGTACATCGAAAATTCGCTCAGGTGAAAACACATATCAAACAAAATTGACAAAATTGATAGTTCAACCATATCAAAGGACCCTTAACCCCCTGATTGACATGTAGGATATGGGATGTGATACAACACCCTAAATGACTTCACTTGCCTAAAAAAATGAAGTCTTTTACATGGTTTTTATTTCCACAGCATTAACATCTTCAGCACACTATGTCTGAGCCTTCACACCAGATTAACACCACACATGAACTACATGGGTCTCTAGTCAAACCAATACAAAGATCATCTACTGCAAAGGAATTGCCAATGAGCTATCAAAACAATGCTAGTTAGACACTGCATATACAGATTCTCAAGCCTAAAAAGATCACACAATTTCAGAGTTAAACACAATTTATTTTATGCTTAAATAATTGTTTTGACCATCCAGTGTTTTTGTCATACATAATGCTATTAAGAGCTACAATCAAATAATGTCTTATGTGTCCTTATGTGAGTAGATTAAACTTAAGTAAATACTTCACCAAAACCCCAAATGAAATGCCCCCATGTTCTTTGAAACCACAGCAGCCTTTATAAAACCAATTGACACACTGCTAAAATGATTACAAACAGTCTTACAGCGAACAGAGAGATCTCTACACCTTATAGCCAATACACACAATACAGTTATAATGTTACAGCGAGCCAGTCTAGTAGCATATACATTCAGATGACTTCTCTCTCATAGCAGAAGCTGCCCTTCAGTTTTACATAGACAAACAGTACATTAAACCCTCAAAGCTATAGAACAACATTTCTTCATCCTGTTCCCTGTCCCAGACACATAAATGCTTTTATGGTATTTTTCATTTCAAATATAAAACTGGTGACAAATGTTAGGGCTATGTGTACACAGATAAAGGGTTTTATTTCTCATTTAATACAGTGTTTGCAAACTTGTAAAAATTGTACTTAAAATAATGTGAACAGCATGCATGAAAATATGAGTACTCTGAAAGACTGCTTTCGCAGAATTCAATAAATTCCCATTTTGGGAATCACTGAAATTCGCAGATTTTCAGGAAATTTCCTCTGTTAAAATCGAACCAGCTTTTTTTCATATACAAACATTATACCTGCTATAATAATTAATTATACAAGAACAAGTGAAGAAGGTACACTCAAATCTTCCTTAAAAGTGGAACCATTTTGATAATAATTTTGAAAGCACTTGTAAAGTTCTCTCTTGTTAGTGCCTTCTCATCCTGTAACTCATCACTTTAGAATTGTACACATTGTAATTTATATACAGAAAAAAGCCTTCGTGTTATTTTTCGGTTTTAAAAAGGAAAAACCCACCCAGCAATTTACAACCTGACATTTATGGGTCCAAGAAAAAACTATAAGGCGAGTGTTGGAGGTGGAAAAGAAGTGTTCTTGTTTTTTTTGTTTGTTTTTGTGAGATTTCTTTTTTTTTGTTTCCTCCCACCACTTGAATTAAGCTTGTGTGCCATCTTTGGTCACAGGGAAGTGTGTGTCCAGTTACACGGTAATTGTTTGTCTCTAATGGAGTCCTTTTCGTTGTCACGACGATGCTCCTCTAAAGGTCTCACGACACCAATGGCACGTATTGAGTGACAAACAGGAAGCAGGATCCTCCATGTCCACAGACAGGAAGTGAGAACCTCAGAGATCTCTCAACTGACAGGGAGTGAGTTTTTCATGCTCATGCTAAAATCAGACGGGTCAAGTCCTCTTGCTTGAAAACCATGCGTTTTACGTGGAAGTTGCAGACTGAAATTCTCTTTTCCTTGAGGATTCCAGTCTGTACCGTTCTGTCCAGGAAACAGATCACCTGAAGAAGAAAGAAAAAAGGGTGATTACAACCGACTGAGATATTTGTGTTGAGTCATTGGTATCATTGTTTGATGCCATTCCTCATTCCATCCCATGTTTTATAATGAGCTTGTCCTACAATGTCTGCCTCCAGCAGCCTCCCCTGCTGTGTATTCACAAGAGGACTAACGACATACTATCCTACCTATAGGTTTACTAAATACGTTTGTACTTATTCAGTTGGCTACAGTATTGTCTTACTATTACTGCTGCATCAACAATCTGGATTCTGCAGGGTAAATATGGCAGGGTTCTTAAGGCACCTACAAATCCACAGGAAGAAATCATCCTCTAGTCTAGATAGATTTTATTTTATTATGCTCCTCTTGCTGTATTTTTAAATAATGTATGTAAAGCATTTTGAATTGCCCCTGTTGTATGAAATGTGCTATACAAATAAACTTGCCTTGCCTTGCCTAGATGACACAAGAGTGTGCGAAGAGGCCTAAATGGGTTGTCATGGTTACCACGGTTGCCATAGAAACCATCCCTCTGAGTCAGGGTTCATGTGCATGCCACAGTCGGTCTCATATATAATATTATATATATATATATATATGTTTATCCAGATTTGCTTAAACAGAATAATTCACGGATTCAATACAGTAACACCTTCAGGGGGGATTAATAAACCGACCAATCGGATAGCGACCTCTCTTTTATGTAATTCTCGCCACAATAACAGTGTCTATGCACTGGCCTGGTTGGGGGGCTTTCGTGGACAAAGAGAGAGTTAGAATAGACAGAGAGAGTGTCTGTGCAGCAGTATATGCTGAGGTGGGTTCCTAGCATTATCCCCCTTCCCTTTGTCACTGAGTCACTCCCTCCCCCACGCAGCTGACAGAGGGAGAAACACTGCCAGAAACACAGCCGGCTAGGAGTCAGCCTTTCATTCTGACACATGAAAGACTGACTGGGAGTGAATGCGTCCGTTGGAATGGGATGGAGTACAGAGCACAGAGCCCAGAGCAGGCGAGAAGAGAGGAGAAGAGAGAGAATCAGTAGAGAGAGAATAATACATAACAAAGTATAGCGCAATAGAGTGTAAAGCTGAACCCAGACGTGTGTACTGGAGTACGGGGGAGTCGAACCCGACACAGTGAGCACAGTATGGAGGAGAGCCAATGAGGGAGAATGAGTGCGGTGTAGTAGGGGATTTTGAGATGACTCAAAATTCCCCACTAGTTTCTGTTTATCCTTGTATTACTATCTGATGTGATAATATCATATAGTGTATTTAGTATATGACATGATCACGTGTATGATCGTATCATTGAGTTATTTCTAGCCTGAAAAATACTTGTATGTTCTACAAGTATTATTATTATTGCTGAATGTCTTACTAGAGTCTAGACTCTAGACCAACAGAGTGAAGGGGCCAGGGCACCTTGTTCGGAGGAGGACAGTATAGTTCAGTACCTGGTGGAGCCCAGAGCTAGCCCTACGAGTGAAGTTTCTTCTCTCCCGACCTCCTCTCTTCCTTTCTCCTGCTCTTGGCTCCATCTGCTTGCTGTAATACACAAACACATACACACACACACACACTGGGGTGAGAGGGGGGCCAAACTCAGGTCATTTTGACCAGAAATAAGGTAACACAGCAACCTGCAACCCAGGAGCAGCAAGACCGGAAAGAAAACAAACAACAGGTGATGACTACTACAGTAGCATCAGAAGCACATGTTATCATTAGCATAGTAGTTAGCATGATACCATATTATGCAACACCACACAGAGAAAGCTGGACTGTCACAGTGAGTGGGGTGAGTGAGTGTTTTAATTCCTGAGAAAAGAGATTATTGTTTTGTTATCACACACAGCAACAGTTGAATAATGAAGTGCATTCAAACTATTCAAATGTCTGATAGATCATTCAGAGATGAGAATGGCCTTACAACATTGTTATAAGTGTCGATGGCACCAGTTTCAGTCTTTCATTGCCAGCCCACAACCAATTAGAGGGGCATTGGTGTATTCAGCATCTTCTTCATTGAGTGCCACACACACACACACACACACACACACACACACACACACACACACACACACACACACACACACACACACACACACACACACACACACACACACACACACACACACACACACGCACACACACACACACACACACACACAGTTAGCATCAGCCACACCACAGCAAATCACGCCACCCCCCCCACCCCAACCTGAGGTCCAAATTCTGATCTGTCAGGTGTCAGTTTGGCTTCAGGGCCCAGTTGTTCAAAACTTTTAATGATCCTGATTCCTTTCTCTGATCCAGGATCAGATCAAGCTGGCTGATTTCCCCTATACGACTCAAAATCAGCCAGATATATCCGATCTGATCAGATAGATCTGATCCTGGATAGCAAAAAAAAGAATCAGGATCATTCTGATCCAGATTAAACTTTTTGAACAACTGGGCCCAGATCCCTGGGACACCTACAGTGAATCCCCATACAGCTGTCACCATGCCAACCTCTGGCTCCTCCTCCTCCTCCTTCTCCTCCTCCTCCTCAGGGAAGTGAGGTGTGGTCCAGGGGTCTCCTCTGTCCCTCCTGCCCTTGTCCCCACCTCGGTCGTCGGGTGTGGGTGTGGATACACGGCGAATGACCTTTCTGATCACCTGGGAAAGGGGTGGAGATGTGTGGATATGGTCACCGGAGAGAGAGGGGGTGGTTATGGGACGCAGAGTATCGAAGTTAAATTGTCCAGGTAGAGTGGAGAGAGGACAAAGCATACGTTACTTTTCTAATGATGGTGTTGCCGTCTTCATCGGTAAACTGTTCTTCGGTCACAGATTCGCCGGGGACATTCTTCGCCTGTTCTCCCTGTGAAGTGTTTACGGTTGTAGGACTTGATTCATGACAACAATTTACCGTAGCGTGACAGCAAACCCACAACCACACCTGGTTGAACCAGCACCACCACCAACAGCACTCGTAACAAACCTCTAGATGAGAGAATATCTGAATTCCCTATGAGATTCGCAAAAGTTAAGACTTCTCACCGCAGACACAATGCACTGAAATGAAATTGATGGAAAGCCATGAGAACAAGCACACACACACACACAGCTTTACACACACCTGCACGTACATCTGCACACACACACCTGCACGCACACACCTGCACGCACACACCTGCACATGCACACCTGCACGTGCACACCTGCACACACATTGGGATGGCTATAGAGCACTCCACTGCACACCACCAGAAGCAGAGCCAGAGCCCGAACCATAGCCTGGACCTAAAAACACAGCAAACCAAACCAAAGCAAACCACACCACACCAAACCAAAGCGAACGTCCACCGAGTCCTTAGCCCTTAGTCCAGGTACCTTAAGAATGACCCGGCGCCGAAACACCCTGGTGGTGACGGTCTGTTCCTCGTCCGAGCCAGACTCATTATCAACACGCTGCTGCATTTAACCCAGATTACAGGGGAGGATTACAATATCACAGAGGAAGAGGTGTAGTTAGAAGGGGAAACAACAAGTACACTTTATGGAAGAGAAAGTGTGTGAAAGTGTTACACAATCCCGAGGTCCTGAGGTCAACTGCGGACCAAGAAAACACACCTGGAACATAATGGATGGACAGCCAATGTATGTGACAGTAAAAACCTTTACTGTGTCACTAAAAAACAGCCGAGACATTGAAGCCCACCCGACACTGATGTATCTAATAAAGGA
Organism: Nansenia antarctica; assembly: GCF_963989245.1. Taxonomy (NCBI): domain Eukaryota; kingdom Metazoa; phylum Chordata; class Actinopteri; order Argentiniformes; family Microstomatidae; genus Nansenia; species Nansenia antarctica. The sequence goes on from NC_137674.1 coordinate 102,562,211, forward strand.
TCTACCTTCTACCTGGTGGAGGTAGAAATCGGAGGATGGGCTCATTGTAATGCACAGAACTGAATGAGGAATGGTATCAAACACACATGTTTAATACCATTCCACACTCCTTTCCATGGATTACAATGAGCCCCTCCTCCGATTTCTACCTCCACTGCAATGCAGAAGGCATACATCCTAAAATGACACAACGTATCTCACATAACACACTGGTGTACACGCTGCCGCATTACCTGGACTTTTTTCTCAGACACGAGCGTGCCCTCTTCCTTTCCACTTCCACTTCCACTTCCACTTCCGCCCTCCTGACTCCTCACCCCATTGGCCGAGTCCTGTGAACCAGGAAGTGAGCCGTCCCGAGGCGAAAGCTCTGAGTGGTCGCCATTCTGCCTGGACCTCCCTGACTCTCCTCTAGATGAGGAGGTGATGGAGTCACTGGAGTTCTCCTGGCTGTGGAGGGAGAGCAGGAGAGAGAAGGGGGAGTCTGAGACTACGAATGAGGCTTAATGGTTTATACTCAGATTGATTGAAGAGTAGCACAAATCCAAATTAAGATAAGATATTGACCCTGTCCTCTACCTCTGCCAGTCTCCTCTTATCAACACCATTCTGTCATTCTTCACATCAATATCTCATCTTAATTTGGATTTGTGCTACTCTTCAATCAGTGTTGGCAATGGCATTATGTGAAGCTATACAACAATAATAATAATAATAATAAACATTAATTAATTAATTAATACTAATACTACTACTACTAATAATAATAATAATAATAATTCATTGTATTTATATAGCGCTTTTCCGGGGCTCAAAGACGCGGGACACAAGTCATATTGTCCTAGTTACCAAGACCTGGACTAAGCCTGGTCCTTGACAAAATGCATCCAGGATTGGGCTTAATCCATGTATGGCAAACCTCCAAAAAGAGTAAGATTAAGTTACTGAGACTGAGGTTGAGATGGAAAACATTTACCCTACACCCAGGGCCGGTCCTAGGCATTTAGGTGCCCTAGGCGAGAATATGATTTGATGCCCCCCCCCCATCCCCCCAAGTTTTAGGGGCGCCACCACCACCACATTAAGCCACCAGTACTGCCTCATGGTTCACAAGAGACGAGTGTGACTAATCGCGAAGCGTAATAGAGACAGTAGGCTGAGACATATTATCATAGAGACATGAAATTCATAGAGACATACATTTATTTAAATGTATTTTTTTTTTTTTATATATATATATATATATTATTATTTTTGGGCCATTTGGTGCCCTACCAAGCATTTGGCGCCTTAGGCGACCGCCTAGTTCGCCTATGCCTTGGACCGGCCCTGCCTACACCAGTAACAGAGATCCTGTATATGTGACAGCAGCTGGTGAAAGGGTGAACAAGTCAGCAACCGACCAAATGTTCAGACTTTTATTCTGAAAAATATAAATACATTTCAGTTCAGAAAATCAATGACACACTTGCTAGTCAATCCAACGTAGTAGTAGTAGTAGTACTAGTAGTAGTAGTAGTAGTAGTAGTAGTAGTAGTAGTAGTAGTAGTAGTAGTAGTAGTATTAGTAGTATTAGTAGTGCGAATCCGTTGCATTGTAATATTTTGGCTTGACTAGCGAGTGTGTCATTGATTTTCAACAGCAATGATTCTTTTTTTCCCAGAATAAAAGTCTGGACATTTGGATTGGTTGCCGACTTGTTCCCCCTTTCACCAGTTGTCGTCACATAGTATTCCACAAAGACCCGCTGTGTCCTACCTGTTCTCCTGGCGGTCCAGCAGGTCTGAGCTCACACTACGGCCGGGGGTGGGCGGCTCCACGTTGACGCTGGATGTGTCGCTGTGCCAACCTGGAAGTGAACACACGTTTTTTTCTCCCTGCTGCACCTGACTGAGAATCTCTTGAACCCTGGCCTGGTCTGTCATATCCTCGCCTTCCTCCTCCTCCTCCTCCTCCTCCTCCTCCTCCTCCTCTGAGCCACGCTGCAACACCAACTCCTCCAGCAGCGATTTTAACTTCTCTTCTGTCGTCTCGTCTTGGTCTCTGTCCTCTTCCTCATCGGAACTAGACTCCCCGTTCTCCCCCAGCGCCACAGCCCAGGCTGTGAGGGGAAGGCCTCCATCCTTCTCCTCCACCACCTTCACTACCTCACCCCTGTCCTCCACTACCTCCACTACCTCACCTCTGTCCTCCACCACCTTCACTACCTCACCTCTGTCCTCCACCACCTCCACTACCTCACCCCTGTCCTCCACCACCTCCACTACCTCACCCCTGTCCTCCACCACCTTCACTACCTCACCCCTGTCCTCCACCACCTCCACTACCTCACCCCTGTCCTCCACCACCTTCACTGCCTCACCCCTGTCCTCCACCACCTCACCCCTGTCCTCCACCACCTCCACCACCTCACCTCTGTCCTCCACCACCTCCACTACCTCACCCCTGTCCTCCACCACCTCCACTACCTCACCCCTGTCCTCCACTACCTCACCCCTGTCCTCCACCACCTCCACTACATCATCCTTGTCTTCCACTACCTCATCCCTGTCCTCCACTACCTCACCCCTGTCCTCCACCATCTCACGCCTCTCCTCCACCACCTCTGCTACCCCACCCCTCTCTTCCACAACCTCCACTACCTCACCCCTCTCCTCCACCACCTCCACTACCTCACCCCTCTCCTCCACCCCCTCCACTACTTCTTCCCTCACCTTACCCCCTGCTTCCATCACCGTGTCTCTCTGCTCCTCCGTCACAACCTTACTCCCCTCTTCCGCCACTACACACCCCTCACCTAACATCTCACCCCCCTTCATCCCATCCACCCCTCCCCCCTCCACAGCCCCTTCCACGGGTGTTCCTCCCTGTCGGACAACGTCCTGCTGCGCTCGCTCAGGGGACGATGATGATGATGATGATGATGGTGGTGGTGGTATCGAAGACAAGGAGACGTGCTCTTTGACCTCCTTTTCTAATTCAGAACGCTCAGGAGAAATCTGATCGGTGCTCAAATCCCCTTCCGTTTTCTCTTCTTCCTCTTCGACGTGGCGCACCTGGTCGTTATGGGCTGCGCCGAGGGCGGCGGTGGGACCTAGGTCAGGGGTGGGAATGGACAGGGACAGGGACAGCTCACAGGGTCTAGGGGGGCTCCGGGTGGGGGTGCCAGGGTCAACGCTAGCCTCCGTCTCCTCTGCGAGGGTGAGGGCACGGGGGGGGTCTGAATCTGGGTGGAACTGGGCAAAGGGGGGGTCGATCGTGAGGGTAGGGGGTCGGCGGGGGTCAGGGTGGAGCTCCGTGAGGGAAGGGTCAGAGGGCAGTTCGGCTAGCTCCGCTAGGATGCTGTGATAATCTGTTGGTGACAGATGACATACGCACATGGAAGCACAGATGACACAGGGAACCCCCCCCCACCCCACACACACACACACACACACACGCACGCGCACACGCACACGCACACGCACACATACACACACACACACACACACACACACAGACAAGGTGACATGGACAATGGCACAGAGACTGACTGTAGAGCATGCATCAAAACACCCAGTAATTGAGGTAACACTCAGTGGTGACACTGGTGTCATAAGCTGCCATTAAGGTGCTGTAGGGCAGCACAGTGTACAGTGACTTTGATTCACTGGAAAGCTTAGTGAAAAAGGTACAGAGCAAATCATAAAGAAATATAAAAGAAATGAATCAAACAATATCACAACTTTTAACAGTTTTATGACAAGGTATTTAATGTTTCCTTTGAACTGTTAAAACAAATATTGGTTTGTTTGCAGCATTTGAGGAGACAAATACTGAAGCATGCTTGGAAATATGACCTTTCATGATGTAACAATGAGTTGAGATTATTATGATTAAAGATTCGAGTGGGTGTTCAGTCATGCTCACACAGTGAATATGAGAGGAGAGGATTGGAGGGGACTAAATTAAGATTTCCAGAGTAGAGGGGACAAAGACAGACGGAGGAGCGGGGGGTACAGAGGACACGCCGGAACACTGACAAACAGGACAGGGAGACGGTGAGCGGAGGGGAGGAGAGGAAGGGCCATCGCCAGGGCAATGGGACCCTGCAGGAGAGCCTATGGGGCAGCTGACCCAAGAGAGTGGGGAGACAGGATGGGATGAAAGGGCGAGTCGCGGTGCTACGGTGTCATGACCTGGAGTCCCGTATAGGGTGACAGAGGGAGATAGCTGGGGGGTGGGGTCACTGGGGTCCCCGGTAGGTAGGGTAAGACTCGGATAGTGAGGAATGAGCGGGAGACTTGGCGGAGGGGGTGAGGGAGTTAGTTCACGTGGTTCAAATATGGGGAAGGGGGGTGTGAGGTCCATGAGTGAGATTGAGGATTCATAACTTGCGGAGCGGCAGGGAGACAAAGGAGGAAGCTGGGGCGGGGGGGTAGGGTAGACAGATGCGGAGGTAGAGGAGAGAAGGGTAGGGGTAGGAGAGAGGGGCGTGGGGGTAGGGCAGACAGATGCGGAGGTAGAGGAGAGGAGGGTAGGAGTAGGAGAGAGGGGCGTGGGGGTAGGGCAGACAGATGCAGAGGAGAGAAGCGTAGACAGGGGTAGAGGATAGACAGGGTAGTCAGGGGTAGAGGAGAGAAGCGTAGGAGTAGGAGAGAGGGGCGTGGGGGTAGGGTAGACAGATGCGGAGGTAGAGGAGAGGAGGGTAGGAGTAGGAGAGAGGGGCGTGGGGGTAGCGGAGATGGGTGAAGGGGTAGGGGAGATGGGAGTGGGGGTAGGGGAGAGGGGCATGGGGGTAGCGGAGATGGGTGAAGGGGTAGGGGAGATGGGAGTGGGGGTAGGGGAGAGGGGCGTGGGGGTAGGGGAGAGGGGCGTGGGGGTAGCGGAGATGGGTGAAGGGGTAGGGGAGCGGGGCGTGGGGGTAGGGGAGAGGGGCATGGGGGTAGGGGAGAGGGGAGTGGGGGTAGGGGAGAGGGGAGTGGGGGTAGGGGGGCGGGGCGTGGGGGTAGGGGAGAGGGGTGGTGAGGAAGAGGAGCTCTGCACAACCAACGAGGGATCAGGGGTTGGGTTTTCAGGTGCTATTAAAAATACTACAGGCAAGAAAAGAGAAGTGACAAAAAAGAAAGAAAGAAAGTAAAGCGAGACAAAAAACATGTTAGTTATGAACGAGAGGACTCGGTGATGAATATGAGAGGCGAGAAGGAGGAGGGGTGAGTGGGGGGTGGGTGGGGAGGAGCAAAGCACAGCGACGACAGCACAAGACTCTTAATAAGCGGTTATAAGTTGTTATAACGTGCCCTGGAGGTTGGGCGAGTTGCGGGGTGCGAGAGGGGGAGGCAAGGCAGTCTGGTTCTCGCAGAGGAAGAAACTCTCTCAGTCTATCCAGAGAAGGAAGGCTCAGAGGAACTGGAGGAAGGCTAGAGGACTAAACTAGAAGTACAGATGAACAGAACAGTCTCTATCAGGAGAGGCTGGTGGAGGTAGAAATTGGAGGACCGGCTCAATTGTAATGCATGGAATGGAATGAGGGATGGTATCAAACACACATGTTTGATACCATTCCTCATTCCATTCCATGCATTTACAATGAACCTGTCCTCCAATTTCTACCTCCACCAGCCTCCACTGGTCTCTATGGTGAGTCCATGGCTATGGACGTGCATTAGGGGAAGAAAGGGTTGATACAGAAGTTTCCTGTTACATGGGTAAAATGTACTGCTGGGGTAATAGTGATGTGTTACAGCATGCAATTGGTTAGCATGGATTGACTTAGCATAGGTCATAAATTCATTTGTCATAAACCTTTGAGCAAGAATGTGAAAAGTAATGTTCATAAAGTCATAAAGTAAAGGTGTTGGATTTGGAATGTGACCAAGACCTATCTGAAAAAGCATTGTGCTTAACATAACATGTGAAAGGTTCTAGTGTTTTGGTCCGCATGTCAGCAACCAATCAAAATGTTCAGACTTTTATTTTGAAACACGGAAATACATGTCAACGTTGTTGAGAATCACAACACAAATTTGCTAGTCAAGCCAAAATACTGCAATGCAATGGATTCGGTTAACTACACTACACTACCATTGTTAGCAGGCTCACAAAACAAACTGTTAGTTGACTAGCGATGTGTCACTGATTTTCAACAACGTGTGTAATGTATTCACATTTTCCGAAAGAAAAGTCCGAACATTAAATCGGATGCCGACATGCAGACCAAAACACTAAAATGTGTCACATATTAAATCTCTTCATCAAGGTTGGTTTGAATTTGGATGTTAACCCAGATAATTCAGGAGGTGAATTAGAATCATGTTTCTGAACTGACCCATGTTACTCTGCATGCTAATGCTTCCTCACACTCATTTGTCATCATGTAAGAAAACAGGCAAACAGTAAGAACAGAAAAATAAAAGTCTGAGGGAAACCAAGGGTCAGACAATAGAATTTAAAATAGGGTATAATTTGGGGGCTACAGTTCTACGAGAACAACTTAAAAGGTGGCAGGAGAGGTCAAAGGTCAGCTAGATAAAGCTAAACTTTACCATCAGCCTGATCCCGGAAAACAGCGTTATCATCGGCAAAACTTCTCGTGCCTGAAATGTTACCATAGTCAAATATCGGCCCCTCCAGTAAAGTCACAATATCCATCCGATTGACTTTGGTCAGCACTGCAGTTAAGGCATCCGCTGTAGAGAAACAGACATTAGACTAGAGTCATTGTGAGAAAGACATTAGAATACACACTGTTCCTCTACCCAGACATCCATGTCATTACTGAGAGGTAATACGTACAAATCTTCTTTTCATATACGCTACAGCATACAAAGATGAAAGAAAGGCTTGAACACGTCTCGTTTGAGATGACATGTTTTTTTTAGGGAAACTAGGTCACAGAACAGGGCTGCTGGAAGTAGAAATCAGAAGACTCTGAGGATTGTAATACATGGAATAGATGGAATAGACCTGTGTGTGATAATAGATGGAATAGACCTGTGTGTGATAATAGATGGAATAGACCTGTGTGTGATAATAGATGGAATAGACCTGTGTGTGATAATAGATGGAATAGACCGGCGTTTGATACCATTCCTCATTCCATTCCATGCACTACAATGAGCCCTTCCCCCGGTTTCTACCTCCACCAGTCTCCGCTGTCACAGAACCATATCCTGGACTGAACCCAAAGTCCTGGTTAGTGCTAAAAGACTGCTGGAGCATGAAAAGGATGAGAAGTCTCTTCATATTCAGCAATACAACTTGGGAATCTTTATACACCTGGAAAGACACGCTGTTTCTCTCTATCACCAGATATACATATATACACCAGATATATGTCTCCTAAATGTCAAGTATGAAAGCAGGAAGGCAAAGACAGAGAGAGAGTGAGTGAGTGAGTGAGTGAGTGAGTGAGTGAGCGAGTGAGTGAAAGTGAGAGAGAGAGAGATAGAAATAGAAAGAAAAAAGGAAGAGTGTGAGGGCTGTGGGGGAATGTCAGACAGGATGAAAGAGACGAGTGAAGAGTAATGTAGAGAGGAAACTTGATGAATCACTATCATGTATTTTTAATAGGAAAAATAGGTGATAGGTGTAGGTCATAGACTCTTAATGAGAAGCCACACGGTGGGGAAATACTTTGAAGAGACGGCGACAGACTCACTCGTGGCATTTTTACCGTCCCGGCTGACCCATTTCTTTAGCAGCATGAAACTCTGCCCTGTCAAGGAGTTGGGGTTATCCACTCGGATGTGGTTGATCTCGTCGACAGAGAAGTTCATTTCCCGAGCCAGCTCTGCAAAACATCAAAAAGTCTAAAATTACTTTTTCATCAATCGATTTCGTATGCTGCAGCCTACATACAGTACATGCATCAGGGGAGACTGGTGGAGGTAGAAATACCGTTCCTCATTCCGTTCCATGCATTAGAATGAGCCCTCTGATTTCTACATCCACCAGCCTCCACTGACATGCATGAATGCATGAGTAAACAGATCTGCAGTGTAGGAGGGATACTACCCTGTAAGGGGCGCTGTTTCTTCACAATAACAATTACATGAAAAAAATAATTGGAAAAAATGGGAGGATAGGGTGGAAACAAATGCATCATTCTCATACCAGTCCAGCTAAGCCCCAGGTGGTCGGCCACGATGGCCATCCTCAGGTCTGTTCGCTCACAGGGACTCTGGGGACCTGAGGGGCAGAGAATACTGATTAGTCATCATCAGTACAGGTCAGTTTCTGCTCTACCGAGTAAAATGGGAGGAGTAAAAGAAAGTCTTTCCTTTTCTGGCCAAGCATGGAGTGTTTTATAGCCTCTCCACTGTGTTTGTTTGTAATTGTATATCGAACAGGTTCATTCATAGAATTTCACTATCTTACATAGCTTGGTTATTCAACACAGCTTGCCTTGGTGTGTTAAAATGGCGAAGAGAACGTAGCTCAGATGGAAAGTTTCCAGAATGGCCAGAAAAGGTAGGGGGTAAACCCGTTATGACAGACTACATTGTGTTAATTAGACAGTGCTCTGTGAATGTTTGTGAATATGTATCCTCTGAGCAGGCAGTAACTGTTGTAAGAACCATACAAACAAAACAAAATAAAAACATGGGTCAAAAGATTCATGTACTTGAGTTCATGTACACAGTTCTAAAATGACACTAAACATGCGGACAACCTTTGTGTTCTGGCTAACACTTACTAGCTGTGTGAGACAACTACAGTAGACCATGGAATAGAATCAATTGAAACTGCTCTTTTCAGTAACCACCCTGCACAGACAGACAGATAGACAAACACCTACTGTACTGTAGCCCCGCCAATAGGGGACTGGCGTTACCAGTGCACCAATCACTACTCTAGCATGCTGCAACTACTAAGGGGTTGGGGTAGGGGGAGAAAGGGGGAGAATCTGACAAGGACAGCACAGTACACAGTACAGAGATGACAAATGACATAAATGACAGCTACTGTTTGAAGAGAATAATAATATATAAACACGCCACAGGCAATCAATCACAACGACGTCATGCAACTAAGTATTTAACAAGTATTTAAACAAGTGTGAAAGTTTTACAAACTAGGCTTGATCTCCGCGACGGGGGGCGCCCGAGGCCCAACCTGCCTGCCCTCCTTCCCACCAGTCCGCCTACTCCTCCTGCTCCTCTCACTGCCGGGCGCCCTGTCCACCTTTGCCCTTACGGACAAGGCCCCGGCCTCAGCCCTCGAGCTTCTGCCAGACCACGACGAGCGCGAGGGCTGAGAGGCGTCCGACAGAGAGGTGCTCCTGGAGGTGCTGTCTTCCTCCGACTGTTCTGCCTTTTTCTCTTCGTCTGACAGGCGGTCGGCCAGCTTTATCGTCTCCCCGCTTATGCCTTTAAAGTACTCGATGGTGCGCTTACATACCTCGCTAGGGTTCTCACCACCTGCCGAGCTGAGCTGTGACCGGCCTTTAACAGGTAGCCTGGAGGGCAACTGAATGGCTATTCTCGCAGACTCTGCCCTCGGAGACTGGGACGCTACCTGCAGTGATATGGAGGAGCCGGTAGCGTTGCTCTTTTTAATGTCTTTGACTGGGATTCTAGACCTGGGCTCTACTTTGGCAATGGCAGGTTCTGCTCTTTTCCTGACCTCGGCTTTGACAACCTGTTTGGGTTTCGGCTTCCCTATCGCTGTGCCTTGTGTGTGAAATGACCATCCTGACGCTTTGACTGGCAACCTAGACTTTGGCTGCTTCGCCTCTGCTTCCTTGACGGCTTCACTCTGTCTTAGTTCAGTCTGAACATTACTGCTTTCCTCTACTCTCTCTACAGAGTCCCTGCAAAACAAAGCTTCAATCCTGCTGGCTTTCTGAAGTGTGGGCTCAGACGACGACTGCAAATTAAACACCACACTGCCACACTGGATGTAGTTGGCCTGAACACTTGAGGCCTCAAGGTTATTGTTGTTATTGCAGTTCTCTGCAGGGTAATCTCTTCTGTCTGACAACGTCGGGTCTGTGTATCTGCTAGACTGACTCTGCACTGACTGAGATTCTAAACTGACATACTCCGGCATTTGACTTCCTGACATCTCAGCTTTACAATCCCCTGAGTCTTTTTTCACAGTAATGGAGGCTGCTATTCCCATCTTAATGGGAGTGCGTAATTTGGGGTCAACTTTAGAGGCTGTGATCGTGCAAGAGGAGGTGGTCTCAGCTACGGTGTCACCAGAGGGGGCATCGGGACAGCCAGTGCCAGTCTGTGCAGGGCTGCACTCTGCTGGTGTGGTGTCTGTGGTGTTCTCTACCTTCACCTTCACCTCTATTGCCCTCTCCCCTGTTTTTGACTGAGAGGTTACTACCCCTGGACTTTTGTCCACTCTCCCCTTGTCCCCTGATTTCCCATCAGAGGAATGCTCACCAATCTGGAAAAATTGAAGCCTTTCTTCCACAAAGTCCCTCTTGCTCATGTCAATTGCACCACTGCGCGTCATCTCAAACATCTTCCCCTCATGGAAGGGGAAAGGGTTTGGCTCGCTAGTCGGTGTGCTCTCGTCAGTTGGAGTTCTAGCTGGGGTAGTGTCTGGAGTGGTGGCTTGCGACTTGTCGTCCACAGATAAACCAAAGGGTTTGGGATCTTCTTCCTTTGCTTTGGCATCAAAGACCCCTTCATCCCCCCCTTTGTTTGACCAAGGATCAAAGTCTAAACCTTTTGTAGCGACAGTTTTAAAGGTAGAGTTTAACTCCTCCTCGAGTTGGTAGCTAAAGAAGCTGTCAGAAAAGCCCGCTCTGTCTCTGTCTGGGTGTCTTCCCTCAAGAGTGTAGATTTTATTCTCATCATCTTCATCTCCTGTATTTTTGTCTGACGAGTTGTTTTTATCCCCTCCATCTTCACTTGGTGTGTTCTCCTCCTCTATGACTTCAAGCTTTGACTGACTAAAGGAACGATCACCTGCTTTACCGTCATTGGATAGGCTGGATGTTTTAGGGTCTTGTTCACTTAACCCATCATCCTCGTCTTGAAGGTCATATCCATCAAGAGAGTCTATTTCAGTGGCATCGGTGTCATGAGAGAACTCAGCAGTTGAGGCAATGGAGCAGTCAGTAATTGACTGATCGTTGCCATTTTGCTCAACCTCGTCAACCTCATCTCCCTTGATAACCCCATTAATGCCCGACTCCTTCTCCTTCTGATTTCCGTTCCTCTCAGGCTTTTTGGGTTTCAGGTTGCGTTTCTTCTCTTCTTCCTTCATTTTGAATGTGTACTTTTTGAGGGGGATAGGATGAAAGACTGACTCGTCGTCGCTAGAATCTGTGTCGTCTGCCCCTGGTGGCACGGGTGACGGTGGCTGCACCCTGATGATTGGCTCTGCCAAGAGGTGCCGATCATGCTCCTCTTGGAGATTGACCTCCATCATTTCCGTCTCGGCCTCTGAGGAGGCACAAGACCCCCTCTTCTCTGGGTCAGACTGCTCAGTTTCTAAAGGTGGGGGTGGGGGGAACTCGATGTATGCGACTCTTTTCTCTTTGGGTCGTTTCATGGTTGCCGTTTCATGATTCCTGTTCGAGGGCTCTGATGAGGTTGGCTTGGTTTTGTCCGGTGGAGACTCCATGAAGATGTAGGTCTTTCCTTCGTCTTCCTCAGATTCCTCTTGGATTGGACTGGGCATGCCCGGCATGAATCCAATCACAGAGTCTGGTGTTCTCGAGGCGAGGCTAGCCTCCTCAGAACTTGGTGTCTCAGGGGTGACAGGACCTTTACCAGAGCTGTCCATAAAAGTCACTTGCTCTAGTGTATCATCCTCTGGAGATGGGGGCTGTTTTTGTTTAACGGCGTAAAACGCTCCCCTAGTCTCGTGTATGGTCCGGCTCTCATGACTCACTATCTTTTTATATGTTCCCAACTGCGCAGAGGCGGTTTCTTTTTCGATTTGCTTGCCCACTTGTATGCTAACATAAACAGGCAATGGTTTTATGTCTTTGAATCCCTCAGTGACAACAACAGGGGTTACTTGGTCCAAGTACTCTACTAGGTCGCTATCAATACCATTACACACTACATTTGACTGGCTACTATCTAAAGAATCTGTGGATTTTCCTACTGATGAGCCGTGAGTAGATTTGTTGGCTTCAGAGCCGCTGTGTAACCGATTTCTAGCTAAAGTAGGTATATGTGACCCTGTCTTTTCACACAGTTTAACAGAGGTATCTAACTTTAATGAAGTGGATTGGTGATTCTCTGAAAAATTAGACTGCATTCTAACAGGAATTTGCGATTCCGAGTTTTTTTTTAGACTGGCATTGCGTAAATCTGCACTATTTGGACTATCTTGGACTACAAGCTCAGTGTAAATTATTTTCTTGGTCGTCTCTTCTTTACTGGCTATTCCATCTCGAAAACACAATGGTTCTCTTTGGGAATCCCTGTCATTTCCATCTTTCAATGCATCATGAATAAAGGTGTGAGAGAGTTTTGACGGTTGGGGTTTAAAGTTGCCATTTCCATGGCCATCCCAAGTCTTGAAGATATTGGTTCCTTCCTGGTCTTTCCCATTTGTGCCATGTTTGGGAGAGGAGGACATGTACCGATTAGTACTAGGACTAACAGGCCCTCTAGCCTCACTATCTAGACATTTCCTTTGACTTCCTGGACTGTCTGGTGCCTTGGGGATATTTGAGCCAGCAAAAACTTGATACACAGGCAGCTTACTGTCCTGTAGTTTTCTAACTGGGGAGCTTGAAGTTTGTCCCCATTGACCCTTTTCTTGCTTTTGTGCCTCTTGTTCAAATTTTAGCCTAACAGCACTTACTTTGGAAGATGACATTTGAAAAGGTTTAGAGGCTTCACCTACATTGCCCTGAGAAATGCCCTCCCCCTGTTTTGTTTTGTCATTATCATTATCTACATGCAGTAGAACTCTTCTCTCTGGGCTGCTCGGTAAGCTAGCACATTTCCTATCATTAGAGCCAAACCTGTCTCTTAACCTTTCTCTGCTCCATTCCTCACCACTACTTCCATTACGATAAGCGGATCTTTCAGGACTGCTGTGGGTAGAGCTGGGACCAGATCGTGTTTCCCTGAAGTCTGACCTGCGGGACTTTTTCTCAGGGGACTGGAGCTCGTCGTTCAGTTTCTCTGTCTTATCACGGAAAAATTGAGACACCTCACTCAACTTTTCCTCTGCTTCCTTCACGGTCCGGTCTACTCTGTCTTCATAAATGAGTTGTTCTCTGTTCTTACCCTGTCTGTCGTCCGTGACACGCATCCAAACAGAATGCTTTGGACTACCCGGCTCTGCAGCGTACTGCAAAAGAGTCAGTTTGTCATAGTTATCATCTATATTTGACATTTTGCTAGATCTTTCTGATGCGTTCTTTGATGACCTCAAAACGTACTCTGTCCTAGATCCAGTAGGCCTTCCCTCACTATGACTACTCCTATCCGGGGAGTGAAAACGAGACCTTTCTCTTAGATACTCTTCTGTGTCAGAGTGAGACAAGTCCGGTCTGTCAGAGAGAAGCATTTTCTCTGCAAAATTGTAGGACTCTCCTCTGACTTCTGACGATTCATCATCATTGTATTCTACAGATTGCTGGCTCAATAGCCTCATGGTTTTGTACGAGTCGTCAGCCATGAGCTGCGCAGAGCTCGGACGACTGTCTTCTTCCTGAGACATGGGTGTGTTTACTCTGGAGGATTCTAGGTAACAGGGGAGTGATTCCTCAGGCTCCTCCTCTTCATGCCGTGAAACACTGTCCATGTCCACCCTATGAGGCAGCTCTCTCATTACACTGTTTCCTTGGTAGAAGTACATCTCCTTCTCTGGGTGATTTTTGGTTTCCCGGATGATGACCTCAGTTGGTTCAGTTTTATTGCCCTTCTCAATGTGAACCTCAATTATTCTTTCAACTTTGGGTTTGGAGTTTTGGTCTTCGAGACCCCTTTGTGAACTTTCATCGTTGCCTGCCCTGTGTTCGAAAAGCCCAGCAATTTCTCTGGACGGATCCCTGCCTGATTGGAAAGCTTTCATGATATCATGCACTGACATTGTTTCTTCAATCCTCTCTGAGGTATTGTCTTTGCTGGACGGTTTGTGGTACACCATTCGGGTAGTGGTTGTGATGTGGGTCTCCTCCTTCACACGCAATCCTTTGCCCACTGAGTCCTCCTCAGGGCTGACTTTCATCTGAAAAGATTTAGTTTGGTCCTGAGGTGAGGCATTTAACCCTTTGGGTTCAGCATCGAGGTATCTGACTGCCCTGGCATCCTCCATCATGTGTTGCTTTGTGTCCTCCGGGGACTCGTAGCTCCTAATGACATGCACAACCTCAGTCCTAGTCTCTGTGATCACAGGTGGAATGGGTATATCCTGAAATAGAGCTTTAGGTCCCATGCCTTCCGCACTCTGGGGGGCAGAGGGAGTCCTTTCACTCCTGGTCTCAAAGCCACTGTCTGAGAGGGGACTCTTGTCCTGGTCATGTGAGATGTCGTCTGGAGATTCTAACATGGTGTCAGGCCCAAATAGCACATCAGCTAGTTTGCAGAGCTCTTTCTCTGAAGCAGAGGAGCGCATGTTAATGGGCGGCATTTTAAGCTTGTGTTCCTGCAGTGCCATGGCAGGTTTTAAAATACGTTTCTGCTTCTCCTCTCCCTCCCTTCTACCCTCATCTGTTCTATGCTTTGCCTCTGCCATTTTGGAAAAAGAGCTGCTACCAACATCATTGGTCAAGTAGTCAACCACTTTCGCGAGGTTAAAATCTCTGTCTGATATGGTCTTTGTTTTGATTTGAGGGACAACTGTCTCATATCTTGGTGGATAACTCCAGTTGCTTTGCTGGGGATCCACCGGCACCTTTGAGAACTGCACCTCCTCTGCTGCACTCTTTTTAAGAGCAGCTTTGCTATCCTTGACTGTATCCTTTATTAGGATCTCACTCACTTTGACCAAGTCCTGTTTCACTTTCTCTACTATCCTGTAAGGCTCCTCATCCTCTATTTTAGCCTCTTTGGGTGAGTCAGACTGGAAACCCTTGGAGGCTGAATTTGTCTCTGTTTGCAAGATGGCTGACATCCTTATCAGGTCCTCTTTCATTTCAGCCACGTCCTTTAGTATCTCTTGGCTGGATGACAGAGGGGATGAAGTTGTGGATTTTAGGGCAGCCGAGGACATGAACAAGGGGGATTTGACTGGTGAGAGAGTTTTGGCAAAGGATGACTGGGCTTGAATATTTGCCTCAGCGGGCATTGTCTTTCGAGGGGACAAGAGGGCCGCAGCTGATTTGGACACCTCTGGGAGCTTTTTAAACTGGGGATCTGGCAACACATTTATAACTGAATACACAGGGACAGTCATGGTGCTAGATGTGACAGAGGTGGTAGAGTTGGGTGGGGACCTTAGGGAGGCATATAGCGAACTGGAGGCTGACGATCTCATAGACTGGTAGGAGGACGAGGCCGAGGAGGACAGAGACTTGAGAGTGCCATAGCCGGCAGAGCAGGAATTAAAAGTCTTCTCAACTTCATCGAAGGCTGCGTTTACACTTGTTGTCGCTAAATTGGTGGTTGCCTGTATCCTTTCCTGTAGGCTGCTTGAGAGTAGGGACGTTGGGGAGGAGGAGCGGTACTTTGTGGGCGACACTGTTCCGTTGATCAGAGCTGCAGCACTGGGAGCACTGTTGGATTTGATTGGTGAGGAGAGGGAGGAGAAGAGGCTCCTGGATGGTCCTGAGGTGTCTGCACTGGACCGGACAGACGAGAGGCCGGGGACAGTTTTTATCGGAGACGATGATACTGTGCCAACAGAGCCGACCATGACAGATTTGAATGGCAAAGTTGAGCTGTACATGTTCAGGGAGGATTTGGGCGAGGCAGGTGGGGTCATGGCGATCGATGATCTCTCCAGCAGACAGCCCCCACCCGTGGTGATGGGAGAGGTTCTAGCGGACAGTGCTGCCAGTCCCTTCACAGAAACAGGGTCTGGTGCACTTTTGCCTGGCGATGAAAGGAGAGTGGAGGTGACCTGAACTGGGTATTGAGCCTGTTGAACTACAGTCTTGATAGGGGATGAGATGGTCCTGTAGGACCTGATGGGGGAGGCTATGTCGCTAGCTGACTTTACTGGGGAGGCCGGTGAGGCGCCTATGTTGGACTTGATGGGGGACGCTGAGGTGATGGACCATACAGATTTCAGTGGAGAGGCATTGGGCGTGTTGGACGACGAACTGGAGAGGGAGCCGAAACCAGACTTGGCTTGCCCAGCGATGGCGACAGGAACAGCCGACCACGCCTGATAAGATCTCGTTGAAAAGACAGGTTTGTAAGCGTAGCCAGTAGACTGTGTTCTCGGCGAGCTGCGATCAGTTGTTTCTTGAATAAGCAAACCAAGGATTTAACGTAAATTCAACAAAAATAATTGAAATAAAACAGAAAAACCAGAGAGAGAAAGTTGAGTTAGTCACAACAATGCCAATCAAATTAGCAGGATAATACAATGGTGAAGTTATGAAATGTGAATTATCATCTAACCAATTGGTAAGGGCGACATGACAAATATTTTTTTGAGATCAATGATCTGTCAAGAAATTGAAAAGATACACGGTATCACACAATGAAGCATATGAAGCAAAACAAAAAGACAAGCACAAAAACAACTACCCAACCATTCTATTGACTTTTGATGTGCTAAGTTTGTTTGCCTCTTTGCTTCAGTGCCTTTTATATGTTTAGTACATATGTTGGTGTTTTCCGTTACGTTTTTTCTTTTTCTTGTTTTCAATGCCAGAAATTACTCCACAACGCCCTTTGAAGAGCTTTGATGCATAAACATAGTCAGGGTGTGATTTTTATGAGGAAAAAAAACACAGGGGGATTAAAGATACTGATCAGTGAGGGGAAATGCCCACATCCTCAGGTGGCAAATCTATCATTTGTAGATAACGTTCACATAATGACACAACATTGATAGTAGTGTATACCCAGTGTGTTTTCTCTTGGAAATTAAATAAGGCCTTGCACAATCACAAAGCCAATAGGTGCCCTCTAAAACAATGAGACATGATTCAAAATAATAATTTAGGAGCACTTCACATTAAGTTGCCCCAAACCTGTAATCACTGTAGTACCACATTGTAATAACAATTTGCTGGTAGAAGTAATAGTAATTACATGATTAATGCAGTTGAGTGGTTTGTGTTATTATACAAGTAGAATAAGGACACTCAAATGTACAATTGTGTACTAACAACCCATACTGCATGAATGCATCACTATGCAATTGCAAACAATACCAATGTGTGTAACATTATGTTAATACATTGAGTTACGAAGTAGATATGGGCCAACCTAATGTGAAATGTCACCAATAAAAATTTAACATGAGTTTCAAAATAATAAATGAACATTTGAATGTTGGAAAGTGTAACTTTAAGCAAATAACAACAAAAACACTTGAAACAAGGAACATATATTTCACAGTATGGGGTGGGAGGGCAAAGTATAAGACACAGTCAACCAAGCGGGTGTATTCTCAGAGATGGCTGTGGATTATGATGTTTTTGATGACAATAATTATGCAAAGTCCTCATATTTCTACACTATGAATGTATGAGCATATCATATATGACGGCAATATCGTACACTATAAGCTTGAAAGAATAAATTGATATTATCTCTCAACTGAGGATTAATGAAAGTAAAAATGTTAAACTCACTCGCTGCAGGATCGGTGAGATAGCTGTAGCGCTTACGCAAAGCTAAGGAAGCAAAGGTATGACGTCGGTCTGGTTTTTCAGTCTGCAACAAACAAAAACAACAAAAAGTATTAAATTATGATATATTATAGATTGTCTCAGATTTTATTTTCTGTATCTTTTGACACTACGGTCAGAATTTATCCCACCTAATGGTTTTGGTATGGAAATAATATCATTCTGCAGTGTGGGTGTCCATGTTGTTGTGTAGAGAACACTGCAGATGATTGTGTTATAAAGTGACCTTCGAGGATGGATGACTAAAAGATTCACGCTTTCCTCTGATTGGCGAGTTTAAGTGTGACCTTGGTGGCATGGTGGCTTACAAGTGCATTTATGAATTAAAGTTTAACGAAACACATGCATCCTTATTAGATTTGGAGTACTCCAATGAAATGTCTCCCAGCTAACATCAAGAATGCAGCTGATATTGAAAATCGATCAGCTAAAGAGGACACACTATCAGTGACTGATGCATCTCGGAACCCAGAGTGTCATCTCTTGATTGAGATTCCTGGGGGGCGTATGAAGTAAACACAGGGCATGGGATGTTGTAAGCGAGTCTCAACCCCCCCTAAAGTGTTCCCTGTTGCCGCTTGTAATGCCCTCCCCGCTCTGCCCTCCCTATCCACCCTGCCATTTGTTTACATCTCAAGCTGTACGTGTTGCACGAAATCAGAGTCAGCTGATGATGTTTTCGACGGCATTATGGCATTATTCGACGGCAAATGAGCAGTGTGCATTCAATTCCCTGTGTGAAAGGAAATGACGGTTGAAATCCCTGCATCCATCCATCCATCCAAGCACCTCCATAACTCGTATTTGTTGATATAATCTGCGACGCTGGTGAAATATACTTGATGGATAACCACCCTTCAGCCCCACTTGCCTTTCATTTCTCTGTCTGACTCTCGATTCATGTAATAAAGCTGTTTTATCAATATGTTGTTACATTGATGATACATTCCGTGATTGCCTCTTAATTGCATAGTAATGCAATTGTTCACTTTTGCACTTGTTTAATAACAAATGCCCCTCAACTCCATTACTATGTTATTGCTACGTTACAACATAATATATTATGTTGTTACGTTGGTAATAACAGCTTTACTGCACAGGGGGAAGGTAATGTATGTGTTAGCTACCTCCTTTTTAATGTGTCAATAAAATAAAAGAGAAAACTCATCTTCCTCTGACTAAATCCTAGTTTATTTCTATATACATATATTTTGTGCAATAAAGGACTTAATGGTAATGAAAGGTATTCCAACACAATCAGAGAAAATAATTTTTAAAAGATTGAGTATTGGTGATATGCAATCAATTTATCCACGTCTATCTTCCATCCAAAAATATCTCCATACCAGGGGAGGCTGGTGGAGGTAGAAATCGGAGGATGGACTCATTGTAATGCATGGAACGGAATGAGGAAATTGAATGAGGAGCCAATCCTCCAATTGTACCTTCACCAGCCTCCCCTGATCTATATCACTCTATCTATCTAATAATACTGTGCAGGGTGTTTTCTACTAGCCTGCTGAACACATATGTGAAGAAAGATATTAATGGAAAAATAAGCTGGGGTGCAGTACACAAATCGCTCCACTAGGCTTGGGATGAGGACAATAATAATAATAATAATAATGAAATCCGTAGAGTAAAAATGTCTTCTCTATTCATGCATTACAATGACTTCACTTCTCACCGATGACTTACAAAATATTCGCGGCAAAAGCTTTTTAAACGCATATAAATTAAGAGAACCACCGTCACACGCAATCATACGATAGCCGCTAGCTAGCTTCTGCAATAAAGCAGCAAGAAATCAACAACAACAATGCAGTCCATGCGATGATGAAGATTCATCTATTTACCTCATCATCAGGATCGGACTCCATGTCCTGTTGGTTCCCAAGATGCATTGCAGGAGAGGAGAGAGATGACACAATGGACAGCGGGGTGGTTTAAAGTGGGTGTGGTGGGGGGTGGACATAAAAAACAGGAAATGAGAATGGAGAGGTTGAGAGGTAGCAAAACATATGGGCTTGGAAAAAGCCATGGAATTCATAGCTTTCAGTCACGTGGTTTCTTCCCTAGCAACCACCAACCTGACGGGCAAAAAGTATCATAGCAACATCGCTCAACATGGCTGCTTACTATTTAGACCACCTCACTCATGAAGAACTATCAAGATACACGACGGTGATAGGAGTGGAGGATTGACACCATTCAAATAGTGTTGGATTCCCTGTCTTCTACTCTATCCGGACACGTTGGAATTATTTTCCTAACCCCCGGAGAATCAAAGTTATTGACCTGCAAAGGGTGCCTCCTTGACCGGCTTTTCCCGTGAATAACACCGGTTATGGAGGTGGTACAAACATAAGACTATTATTGCTAAATTCACCATCAGTATACGGTCATTTTGAGCCCTTAACCACCGCGCTGACACCCCGAGAAGATATACTTTTAATATGAAACTCGATCAACCGGGCGTTCACCGGCTGCTGGACGAAACTCCCAACTCCCGCTGTCAGCGAGGCGAGGGAATATTTATATCCGGGAATTCGCTCCTTGCTGTGTCCACGGTGATAGGAGTGGAGGATCGACTCCATTCAAATAGTGTTGGATTCCCTGTCTTCTACTCTATCCGGACACGTTGGAATTATTTTCCTAACCCACGGGAAATCAAAGTTATTAACCCGCAAAAAGTGGGTTTTGCCCGTAGGTTTTGCCTGCAAAAAGTGCCTTTTGCCCGTCAGGTGGGCGTTTCCACTATGCTGTGACGTCACATGAAAGCTATGAATAGGAGGTATACAAAACCCACCAAAGGCCCAGCAAAGTAGCAAA
Organism: Nansenia antarctica; assembly: GCF_963989245.1. Taxonomy (NCBI): domain Eukaryota; kingdom Metazoa; phylum Chordata; class Actinopteri; order Argentiniformes; family Microstomatidae; genus Nansenia; species Nansenia antarctica. The sequence goes on from NC_137674.1 coordinate 102,582,765, forward strand.
AAGCGTGGCAACTGAATTCAGAGGTTTTCTTTTGTTTTTTTATGTATGAACACCACATAGTGAAACAAATGAAGTGGCACCTTGAGCCAAGCAAATAAGTCATATACTATATTGTGTGTGTGTGTGTGTGTATGACTGAATGTGTTTTGTGGGAAGACACAATCGGCATGGGCAAAGACACAGATAAAAGACACAAGCAGCAGGCATTCTAAACCAAATTACGTTCAACGTCTCGTTTCTGACAGTACTGCTCTACGTCCTCTACAGTATCTTCCAATTCATTTACATGTGGGGTGACATGATATGGTACCAGAGAAATTACCATTTAAACGCGTAGCCTACCTTCTTATGAGTTGGCAGTGAGATATTCAAATTGCAAATGGCGAGCTGTGGGAGACCTTTAGTGGTTTTCGGCTCTTTCAAGAACGAGAGTCGGCCACATGGTTCTTGGCCCATATCTCTGACCTACGGAGCAGCAGCGAAACAACATACTGATTGATAGCAACCCAACAACTACAGTCTCTTTAAGACATGATGCATTAATGCATTACAGTTTTCCGCATGTCAGCATGTTTGAAGGATGATTATCTCCAGACATAATTCCATAAAGGAAACACATTTACTAGCATGCTCTTATTATACTTAATAAGATTATACTACATCATAGTGCTAACCTTCACGTTGAAAGGAAGCCGGTTCTCTTTGAAGGAGAAAAAGTTGAAAATCAGCTGTTGTCCACTCTTTGTGAGGGGAGATAAGTTGCCATAGCAATCCACGTGGATAGGCTTGGCCTCCAACACCTGTGAAGGGCACATCAAAAAGAGCATGTCGAGTCCGTCAAGCAACCGATGAGGGGCAATGACGACAAGATGACCTGAGTTATCACATCATACTGTATGTGTGGGAGTGTGTGTGTGTGTGTGTGTGTGTGTGTGTGTGTGTTTATTTAAAGTATATCCCTGAACAGAAATCCGACCCACCTCGATGTCTTTGCTCCTGGCCACCTCCTCAAAGTTCTCCTGTTGCTCCAGAGTCTTGTCCACCTTGTCGTCCGTCATGCAGAAGCAGCGCAGGCGGGACTCCACGGGGTCGTTCATTTTGGCGAACACCACAAACTTGGCCAGGTACGGCACGCAGATCAGCTCCCGGTATAACTGAGACGCTAGACTCACCGTCTCAGGAATCTGGTGGCAGTCTGCGAGCCAGAACCTGGGGGAAGAGAGGGGACATTGGAAAGCTGGCTGAGTACAGCTCAATTCATCATAGTTTTGTTTTGTTTGTTGTCCACACTGCTGAATCTATGTGATTTTTGACCACTGGGTTGGGGGTGGTGGGGGAGTGGAGTGATATAAAACTGTGTACAAACTGTCTTTATATAGGTGCAGATACACTAACCTAAACCTAACACATATAGCACGTGGAAGTCTGCCAAAGAAACAGTTCGGTAAGAGGATGGTTGAGTGGTTCATATATACAATTATATCGTTATAAATCTAAATGGTTATGAAACATTTACCCTCATCCGAACCGAATCAAGTGGTTGGGCATATTACTTTCCTTTTTGAGTTTAACGTCAAGAGGAAAAGAAAACACAAACATGTAATGGTTGGATGGCCGTTATATAATACACAGTGCACACGACTCTGAGCTAAATATGTCGCCACCTCTTCCACCCTCTGCTGTGGAATGTCTTAAGCAACTGTCCCAAAAATGTTGCAGAATATTTAAAATCTCTGTTTTTTATCAAATCAAAAGCCTAGCGACTCTCTCAATGATGGCCTCAGTTCCATCAGAGATCCAGAAGCCCTGAGGCACATGACCAGACTAAAATAATCTAATTCCAACAGCCGAGGAGGAGAGCGCTCTGTTAATATCAGTCTCTCCACTGTGGCCACATGATTCCAATCAAGTTAGGGCAGACGTGACTCCATTTACAGTAACTCAACATTCTTGGCAAATTCTCTCTGGCCACTAACAACGCCAAGTCATGCCTCAGTAACATGTTAACCGGCTGTGTGCAAGGCAAGTGTGTGTGTGTGTGTGTGTGTGTGCAAGTGTGTGTGGTGGCCTCACCTGGCTGACACGTTGGTGGTGAAGGAGACGCAGTCGGTGACGAAGGACAGTGGGGTGGTGCCTGTGATGTCCTCCCACTGAGCGGGTGAAGTACCCCCTGGATAGACAACAATCCCCCCCATCCCTCATTATCCACCTACTAACACACACCTGCTACACTCACGCCCAGTGGCATGGAGCTTATAAAAAAAAAAAAAATCATTGTAAACACATATTACAGGAAATAGGTTCCCAGCTGCTTCTTCTATGGTGATTATGAGTCATTCGCTGTGTGGGAAACTGTTCTCTTATCTGACAACTAGATCTCTCTATGACTCCTTCAGGCTTTCCCGGAACAATTCACACAGATCGGCAATTGAAAGTAGAAATCAGCTTGAGTTGGGCGAAAAAATCCCTTAGCTGCCACTGGTAAATCCCTTGTTTCTTTGAACTTAGTTAATTCACAAATGAGAAGGGTGCGTTTAATATTTGATGGTGCTTTGTTTTGTTCTGAAAAAGAGAAATCCACAGTTTGGACATCCTGTCAATCCCTTTAGCTCAACGTTGTTCAGTAAAAGCCTGCTGAACTTGCCTGTGATGCTACAGAGGAGGCGCAGACAGGGGGTGGAGTCCCCTCGGTGTCCAATGGGGGCACCCTCTGCTGATCTGGGCGGCACAGGGATGGTCATGGTGATGGGCTTGTGGAACTTCCTCCTCCTTGGCTCCACGGTAACTATGGGGCTGAAGGTGGCTCTGTTGCCAAGGATGTTCCTCACCATGTCGTCAGGAACGGGCTGGGCCTGGACAAGGGTGACGGGAGGACCACAGGAGAGGTAAAAGATAGAAGTAAAGAAGTATAATCTTGACAAAAGACAAATTGGTTATTTTGTCAAAATATAGTACAGCCTTAAAGACAGACTCTGCAATATCATGGAGCCACTCAATAGCTAATAAATAAAGCTCAATCAATAATAAACCAACAGACCTGCTAAAGATAAAAGTCATTGAATTGGAGCACAGACCTGCAGGCCAACACGGATCTTCTTGGTGAGCGCCCCCTGTGGGAAGGAGGCCTGAACCATGGGCACGGTCATACTGGACAGGACTCCGCCCTCTGGACCCATGTGGTTGCTCTCCTGCTTGATCCTGGACACCACCGCAAAGTACTGGGGGAAGTCCCTGGTGATGATGCGACAGATACGTTTCTTTTCCAGCTCTGCAGGGCTGTCCAGATCTGTTGGGGGAAACAGATGGATTAATGATTCTCCATGTCTCAATAAAATCTCCCCTGTATAAAGAAATACAATTCAGTGTCTTGGAGAAGCCATTTTAGTAACAGCAGTGGTGATGAGTTGGGGGTAACCTACCCTCGTCCATTCCATTCAGAAGCACAGTGGGGTCGTCTGGTTTGCAGTCGTACTGGTGTTCCTTCCACGTGTCACCGTTGTCGCTCCTGAGCACGATCAATTCCCTCTCCTTGCCCCTCATGGAGCCAAAATGGGGAATCTCCACAATCACAGGTCTAGAATGGAAAAGAGTATTTTAGAGCCACAATGGTGGATCTTCACATGGGAATACCAATAAGAGCAAAGAGCTTGGTGAAGAGAGACACAAAATAAAATATAAAAGAAAACTAATTTAAAAACTAACAATCTGCTTTCTTCCTTTCTCTAGCACTGTGAATGCTGATGGCACTTGTTCTTATCAAAGGTTTTACTTACAGTGACTAATGACTGTAGTTGATTAATTTACTTTACACAAATGTACTTAAGTCGCCTTGGATAACATCGTCTGCTAAATGACATAAATGTAAACGTAAACCAAAGGGAAGAAAGAAAAGTGAAGAACCTACCCCAGAAACTGGGCTCCAGCAGGGCCGACCTCCACCAATCGACTGACCAGACCCTCTCCCTCCACCATGGGCGGTGGGTACGCCAGTTTGTGCCTCTTGGCCAGGCGGCAAGTGATGCGTGTGGGCGCTGTGCATTTCCGGGGCGGAATGATGATGCGCATGCCGTTGTGCCTACTGCCCCTCATGGACCCCCCACGGGCGTCCACCATGAAGCTGACCAGGAACCTGCCCGTGCAGAAATAAGTGTTACGCGGGACTAGGAAGTAGGGATGCGGGGGATAAGAGAGAGAGAGAGAGAGAGAGAGAGAGAGAGAGAGAGAGAGAGAGAGAGAGAGAGAGAAAGGCCACTGACACAAGTGAGGACGAATCCCATGCTGTGAGCACCGTACACCCAAACACTCCGAAAAAGAGGAACAACAACAGGAGAGAGAAAGAGAGAGAGAATGAGAGAGAAAGAGATAGAGAGAGAGAGAGTCGAGAGAGAGAGTCGAGAGAGAAGAGATGGCGCTTTGAGTTTTCAAACCTGGCAGATCTCACCTCTGACCTCTAGCACGGCTCAGACTCTGAACTAACGTCTTCAACTATACTCAAGACGCTGTCCAGGCTAAAGACCTAGGTGGTCTAGTTCAAGTTTAGGGCACAAAAGGTGAGTCTCCTGCCAAGCTCAATCACTCTGAAGCTGTGATCACTGATCAGTGACCGATATTCAACACCTTCACAAATGTTTCACCCCAGGTCAGAACTACATGACTTCACAAATGAAGATGATGTGTTAAATATGTGACATGTTTCGTTCTGAAAAGGCAAGTGCACACACACACACACTGTGGGCATCCTGTTAGTAATAGTGCAAACTGGACACCCGTGTAGTATTAGCAGGCTACCAACAAACAAGAGAGGTGACAGTTGATATGCCTTGTACCAAACCGGCTGTTAAAGTGCAATAAAAACATAAAACCCAAAGATACAGGAACCATCATAAAGATACCCTACATTTCCATTCTGTGTTAATCTAGAGTAACTAGGTTGTTACAGGAGCTACCTGAACTGTGTACAGTCTCCTCTACAGTAAGTGTGGGACTCTTCACATACCTAGTATGTGTGCCTATGCCTAGCCTCATATAGGCCTATGTGTTGCACTTGAAAGAGACCAGACCACACCGATGACATGAGGACACAGAGAGGGAGAGAGAGAGAGAGAGAGAGAGATAGAGAGAGCTAGAGAGTAGGAGTGAAACTGTGACATCACTGTGACATCACGGTGACATCACGGGATACAATCATCACCTGGAGTCATACTGAGGAAGCGGGGAGGACAAGCTGCAAAATAAAAACCAAAACAACGCAGGAGGCAAAAAAAAAAAAACTTGATTTAGTATCACAGGCACAATCAATACGCTTTCTCAGGATCTGATGCATTTTGCCGTGAAAGGAAAACAAAAGGACAAGAACTATGGGGGTGAAATCAAGGTAAATGTAAAAAATGGAGGGCATTGTAAAGAGGCAAACGTCCATGAGCTGCTTTTGACATAACGTAGAACAAAAAAGGAACGTAGAACAAAAAAGGAAATGGCATTCCTGCACAAGTAATTAATCATAATACATTTCATGACATGCTATGCAAACACGGCAGCATTCATTTGAAAGAACAAAGTGCACTTTTATGACATTGATTATTTTGTATTAAGAATAGAGCAACCAAAGTACAAGACATCAGCATTTGACCCCAACCCAGTTGGCTGTATGAGCAACAATTAACTACTTCAGCTAGGACCTCACTACAGTATTTCACTGTGGACAACTGCTAGCTAGGCCAGGAGTGGTAAATTAGAAGAGTTGAGCAAATGAAATTACTGGAGGCTTCCAAGTCCCAAACATTCCTTCCTGATTTACTGAATATTGATGATATTATTGGACTAAGAGATGTAAGTGGGGTGGGGCTAACAATAACTCAATTATACAAAAATACAAGACAAAAATAACAAAAAATGTTCAGCCCCAAAACATTGTGCCTACTCTCAAGTAAAACAATACTACCACACATTTAGAAAATCTCTCTCTTGAATTGGTTTAACCACAAAACTTTCAGTATGACTAAGAAGTTTCACGTTTGAAATAGCAGTATCTATTCAGTTCTAATATGTTTAATCTAAGCTAGCACTACTTGTCAGATTGGCCAGCCAGCCAAGCACACGGTTGCCTGGCAACTTGCTCCATAGGTTTGTGTGTTTTAGAGACTATTTGAGTCTCCATCAGTGTTAGCCAATAGTAAATGTCCCCCTTCATTGGCACCACTCTTCTGATATACCAGTCTGGCTAGATGTATTCAGCTAACACGGAGAGTAAACAGTATCACCATCCAGTGTCTGCAGCATTAAGCCCTGCCTGGTGTTGTAGGTTTATTGTAGGTCCCTGGCTCTTATTGTTTTATTGTTTTTAGTCCTTTTATCTTCTCTTTTAACTTTACCATATCTTGTATTGCATTGTATTGTGTGCATCTTATTTATTTCCTGCATTTTATCTATTTTACAACTGTGAAGCACTTTGGTTCAGCACTGCTGCATGTAAACGTGCTATATAAATAAAGCTGACTTGACTTGACTTGACTGGTGTGATTGTGGTGCAGCTCAGAGGGCCGGGGTTCTTACCCAGAGTGGATGGGACTGGACACAGTGTTGCTGTGGTCCATGGTGTCAGGGGTCCAGCTGTAGCGTCTCAGACACTCTGTGTCGTAGTCCCGAGTCACGGCCAAGTGCTTAGAGAGGAGAAGGAGAGGAAAAGAGGAGATGGGGAGAGAAGGAGGGGAAGGAAAAGAGGGAGGAGGAGAGAGCAGGTAAATCAGATTAATCATTAAGAAGACTAACCATCAAACATTACCCTGACCATTTATTTATTTAGGATTTGCACACACACAATAAGAAATGAAAGACAAAATGGAAAGAAAAAGGCAAATTGTGCAGGTCGGTGAAGAAACCCGGTAGGGCTTGTTGAGAAGCCTCCCCTCAAAAGTAACAGAATAAAATAACAAAATGTAATAGAAAATATATCGAATATTAATAATGAAATCAAACAAAACGTTACATTATTGTTGGCTAGTCTAAAATATGCATTGTGAGACAGATGTTACATTTTTAATTTATGAAAATATGTCATTCCTTTAAAAGGAATATTAAGACAGTTGCTCTAAGAGATATTTCTTTTTTTTCCTTTGACACCTGTAACACGACACATGCAAATGCAAACTGATGGACCTTTTCAAAGTAAGAAATGTGAAAGTTCCAAACAAAACAATGGTTTATTTTTGTATGAAAATGAATCATGGGAGTTCGTGGTGACCAAATGTAGCATGGGATAATGCAAGAAGTATTAATGTACCCCACTAAGACCAGTACTAATGAATGACATGAAAATATGTCTACAGAGGCCTAACAAACAGACAAACAAACAAAGACAAAGGACCAGATGGAGAATGAGCAGAGCACAGCCATGAAGTCACACCTTATTGAGAGGGTCAACCAAGTAGGAAATGTCTTTACAGACACTCTGCAGCTTAAGAGAGAAGAGAGACAGATCAGAAACCATAGACAAGACTTCCTCTCATTTAGGAACCAGAGATAAACCAGGAGATGACAAGCCTCATCGACAGAAAGTACAGTATGGAGATAATTCTCCACAGAATGTCATATTTTTTCCCAACTCCTGGACATTGTCTGGCAACTCAAACTGGAGTGAGGTTGCAGTCACTGCAGTTGCTTGGCCCATAGGATCCCTAGTTCCTTGGCAAACATCACAACAAAGCAACTTTCAGTAGAAGTCAATCTGATAGTGACCTAAACATCACAAAACACCAAGGAGACCAAATTGAGGGATCATATGATGGCATCAAACAGATATTAACTACAGTTTTGACTGTTGTTAACTTGGTGCCTCAAAACATGGTGGGAAGTACAGGGCTCTTGTGTTGAATTAACTATCAAGTTGTGGGAAAGAGTGAGAGAGCTACTTTTTTGCAAGTGTTCTCATACAAGGGCCAAAACATTTGCTTATATAGCAGTAGAGGTGGAAGAACTTATGCATATTTCTGCCAACTATAGTAACAAATCTTGGGAATTTGTTGGTTGATGATGAAGTTGCAAATACTGTTTACAGAACAGCGCATCAAGTTACTTGAGTTGCTGGTCATTTCCTGTTTTAGCTCCTGAATCCTCACCACCACAACATGTTCTTAGATAAACATTGGCAAACATTTCCCCAAGACGGCTGGGAAGCCTTATGAGACGGCCGGGATGTTTAACTAAAGCCCTTAGACTAGGTGTCTTCCTGTTCATGGCCTGTAAGTGCATAAAATAAACATTCACTAAAATAATCCCCAAAAACGCGACAAGCTACTCGCAAAGATACGTTGACCTTGATCGGAAAAAAGAGAAATCCATCATCCAACCCATCTGTCAAAGTTAACCAAGCGAGAGAGAGAGAGAGAGAGAGAGAGAGAGAGAGAGAGAGAGAGAGAGAGAGAGAGAGAGAGAGAGAGAGAGAGAGAGAGAGAGAGAGAGAGAGAGAGAGTGGTGTTAGAATCTAAGAGGTACATACTGTGTCCTTGGTGGGGGCCAGGATTTCCTCGATCATCATGCTGTCCCGTGCGTAGGAGCTCCTGTTGAGGGTGTTGGACCTATCCGAACTGAAGGAGCGGAGGCTAAATGTTACCACGCAACACCGCGGGTGACAATGTACGGGCAGGAGAACAAAAACAAACAAAAGTAAAAAGAGTCCATTACTACATGCAACCTCCAGGGAACCAAACAGTGTAGAGTAGAGAGGAAGATTAGAGTGCCCACAGCCAGGGACAGAGAGGTGTTATTCAGAGATGGAAATAGAAGAGGGAGTTCAGTCTGTTTTTACTGGGAGGGAGATAAAGAGAGGGAGGGGAAGAGTGTATCTTTGTGTGTGTGTGTGTGTGTGTGTGTGTGTGTGTGTGTGTGTGTGTGTGTGTGTGTGTGTGTGTGTGTGTGTGTGTGTGTGTGTGTGTGTGTGTGTGTGTGTGTGTGTGTGTAAGAGAGAGAAAGAGAGATAGCAGGTATGGAGGTGTGTTAAGTGTCTGTGTGTCTTTTTGTGCCCTCCGAATTCTACCTCCACCACCCTTGCCTGGACCAGATGTATCAGAATACATGAACACTGAATGAGTTATTGCTCCTAAACTACAAACAAACACATATTTGTGAATAGGACTGCAGAGCACAGATGATATAAATGTCTAATCTGAGGTTTTAACCAAATGTCAAAGACTTCAATTCAATCTAATCGGATTATTAGGAATAACTAAATAAAAGAGTCCACAAATGTAGTCTCGAATAGGTTATAACTCATCTATTTTGTACTCAGGAGGTAATATAATCAAACGAAACATTAGGTTAAAGATGGTCTAAGATTGTCTGTATCTAAGTTTGGTGGATGACCTGGATCTGTTTTAGATTGGGTCTGTTCCTGTCTATCTCAGTCTTGCTGCGGTCTGCTAAGTGAGTGCTGGTGAGTTCGCCTGCTTTTGCAGACACACACTGACAATACGCAGTAGGCTGCTCTCCTCTGGGTGTTTCTCTTACTTACTTCTTACGTGTGTGCGCGTGAACCTAGTGTAACTGTATGTGTTAACCCATGTGTTAACCCAAACCTATTGTAACTGTATGTGTGTGTGTGTGTGTGTGTATGTGAACTGGGTATCTGTGTGTGTGTGTGCGCACTGTATATCTGTGCATGTTTGTGTGAACTGTGTATCTGTGTGTGTATCTGTGTGTGTGTGTATCTGTGTGTGTGTGTGTGTGTGTGTATGTGTGTGTCCAGAGAGGGAGAGAAACTGCACAGCTCAGCAACATTGAGTGGGCATGCTATTCAGCAGAGAGAAGCGCTTTATTCAGCACTGCTGCTGAAGTTTCTAAGCAACTACACAGGGCCTGAATGAAATGTCATCGCAGCACTGCTTTTTCCCCTCTGTCTGTCGTCCTTCTAGAGTTCACTCTCCACAGTTCCCCCTCGCCAAGTCCTCACGTTTTTTTTTCTCTTCTCCCTCTCACAAATTAAATTCCATTCTGTCTGATTTGCAAAGCAATTCTTCTTCTTCTTTTTTTTTACGATTGAACTTTCACGATGCACTTAGCTAACGGAAGTCTCCTCTCTCCCTCCTCTCTTTCACTCACTCTCTCCCTCTTTATAATCACTCACTTTTAATATCACTCTCTTCTAACTTTCTCCTCTTTTACCTCTTTCTGTATCATTCCGTTCCTCTACCTCTCTATTTGCTTGTCAGTGCTGTTCCTCATCACTCATACTCATTCCCCCGCCCTCTTTCAATCTCAGACTCATTGTTATTTGATAATAACAACAGAGCGAAAATGAGATTTATTGTGGTTGTGTGTGTGTGTATCATTGTCCTGTCATCTATTAGAGAGATCTAAGGTGAGCCGTGTGTGTGTGTCCGTGTTTCATTGATGTGTCATTCGTCAGACTGATCACAGGCTATTCAGTACAGTTTAAGTCAACAAGCCTTCTTTGGCCTTGAACTTTCCATCTCTGCATACCAGAATGGGTCATCCTAAACTAGGACGTTTTTGAGGAAAACCAGGATGTTTTTGAGGAATACAACTTTTTCCAATCATTTTATAGGCTCAATCGGATGCAATACTGATTGAATAGTATGGAGTGTAACATATTGATCCCTGGAAGTTACATTAAGTGGCAACACAAAAAAGAGCCACCTTTAACCAGACGATACAAAACTGAGGGTTAATGAACACAGCTCAAACCAAATAACCAGTCGCTACATCACACAAAACTGTCACCTTCATTTTCTCATTTATGTTACAACTACCGCTATTGATAACTTGGGTTATGTACTAGCCTACTTGGTATTTTGGAAAACACGATGAGGGATTTATATTGACTGATGAGAAAATAAGGTGAAAGTATGGGACAAAAATATATTAGTGAGCTCAATATAACTTGACCAAAATAAAAGGACTGACACCAAACACGAGAACCATACAAAGATGAGTAAGGGGTCATGAAGTCACATCGTACGGCGTGGATGGGGGTTACGGGAGGGGAACAAAGACAGTGATTGCAGGGGAGGCTGGTGGAGGGAGGCAGCCACCACCACCAACCTCTCCATGGTGATTGTGCCATCAGCTCTTACCTGATCCTAGGGCTAGAGTGAGAAACAGGCAGAGTGCGAGAAAAAAAGAAAAAGAAAAGAAAGATAGAAGAGAGTAAAAAGCAAAGTATTTGTAGGACTTTAAAAGCAGAGGTGCTGTGGGTCTTTTTTTCCATGACATTGATGTTGTTCTTTTGCATTGGTTATGCTTCAAGACTGAGCTCATACCATTGTGTTGTGTGCACATTGATACTGCATGTGAGTGTGTTGTTAATGTGTGTATTTATGTGTATTGGTGTTTGTGTGTGTGTGTGTGTGTGTGTGTGTGTGTGTGTGTGTGTGTCTCATGAGTGTGTAGCCCAGTCTGAAAGCAAACCATGCAAGGCCAATGACATGGTTAAGAAAAAGTAAAGAGTTGCTCAGCATCATTCATTCATTAATCAATACAATATTTCACTGAGCCAATACAGCACAACAGCCTTGCAGTCATGTCAGCAACACATTTTGCAATGCAAAATAACAGCATACAAATATGATAACAGTATCAAAACTGTACAGTATGAATGGTATATGGCTATCATTGATAAGTAGAGTCTATTCTGTATTATGGCATACTTGATAGAGCCAGCCCACTAAACCACTTGGTTGTGAACATTGACATTCCCTGTAGCTAAGCCCTTAAATGAGAATCAGACAACTTACTGTATCTCTAATCACGAATTGGGCACACACAGAAATTGATCACATGAACATCATGGAACTTTCTCAACAGGCTGACAACGCAAACCCAATTTGAACCCTACTAGTCATTTCGATACGGTTCGATCTGGTATGATTCCGCTACCCAATGTTGACTGAATGACAAACACATTTCTTCTATTCATTAGTGCCTGGCTTAATGGCTTAGCTGATGCTGCTTTCGTGTTAAACACCAGTTGTGTTTTTCGGCTGTCCCACTGTTTTGCTGCTTCCTGTCAATGTTGTTGTTTTCAGTCAGTCAAGCATCACCATGCATGTGCCAGCTGTCCGGGCCATCACAATAGCCAGCCAATGATGTGCTGTGGCCCACACAATACTCATCAAATGTGGTGATGCACTTTCATTTGGGGCTTGCCAGTTTTGCGCTTGGCAGGCAACTCTTGACAGCTAGTTATATTCTCTTTGAATACTATTAGCCTAGCATAGTCTTTTTTCCACAGTGGCACTGGTCAATTACCCATAGGCGTACTCTAAAGCCTACATGTTTGAGTCAAACACTTTTGGCTACAAGTGACACTACAGTAGTGTAAGGTGTCAAAGTTATTCACCATAGTCAATTACACCACCCTGTAAGACGCTCATAGCCTATAATGCTGAATCATGGCAACATCACTAGCAGTTATGATGATGCTTCATTTTCCATCATCAACTTTCTTTGACTCCAAATAAAGTGAGATCAAACTACAGCCCACACTTTAGTTGAACATTTCAGGAGGACACTTTAGATCTGTGTGTATGAACAACTGCAGTGGGAATGCTAAACATGACATCACGGTCAAGATTAACCTCTAGGCTACAACGTCATAAGATAAGATAAGAAGAGGATCAGACGTTATTACCTTGCGGAGCGGGCTCCGATGCTGAAACCCATGTACCCCTCCTGCGGGAGAGAGTCGTCCCCCAGCTCCTTGAGATCTTGGGGCCGCAGGTATTTGTCAGTGTCGCCGGTCATCGCATCCTCACCTGGTGGAAAAAAGTCTCCCGTTATTTCAATCCAGGGCAGGCAAAGAGGGGCCGAATGTTGCGGCACTCTCAAAAATATCTCCACCGGCGTCCCGTTTTATAATAATAATAATAACAGGCCCTCGATCATTTAATACTGCAAGTCTACTACTGAACAAGTAGGCTCTGCATTTGGCTATTCATTGAACTGCATCAGTGCACTTATGCTTTTGAATGAGACTGACATTTAGTAGCCTAAAAGTCTAGCTTGGATGGAGGTACAGTTGATCATAGCCCAGAATAGCTCTCCTGTGAAAAGCCGAACGCAGTTTGTAGCCGCGACACTCAAGCCAAAGCGCAGCAGAGGACAAAGTTAAACGGTTCAAAGCAGCAACAGCAACTCCGATAAGCAGAGGGGGAGAAAACAAAAACACATTGCTTCAATGCTTCTCTCCCCTTCTTCGAGGTCCTGGATGCCCGATCGGCTCTCCTGCAACATTTCTGCCCCGACTCTCCACCGCAGCCCCTCCCCCGGCTGTCCTACCCTCGCGTACTGCCGCACTCAATTCGGATCGAGCAAACACACACACACTATAGCTGTAAAATGCTCTGTGCTACAACATTGCAACATTGTTCCATTCAAGCACGCTTTCCCTACATTTTTAAATAACAGGCCTATTGACTGTAGAACGCCAAAACCGGGTGAGTAATCTTTTTGTGTTTTTTTGTGTGGAATATTAGCAAGCTAATAACGTCATGATGATAACTGATAAGCCACCTTTCCCCGTTCTCCTTCATCACACAGTCCCCCAAATAGCTCTCCCGCCTGTATATGCATTATGCACAGTCCAATTATGCGCAGCATTCACCCATCATCAACTATTGGGTTATAGCCCCTATGCACCACGTCTCGTTCGTCCCCTCGACAGCATTTCTCCATCAAATGTATAGCCTTATCAACTTACATAGTATTCCAAAAGCAGCCATGTCCTGTGTCCTGTAACACTCTTGATATAGTATTCCCGTTTTTTGTCTTTTATATTCCAATAGCCCCCAAAGAACAATTAACTTCTTCCCCCGATAGATCCAGTGACGACAGTGAAATCCAATTCAGTCCATGTGGATGTGGATGTCGAATGACAAGACACGGCGAATGTGCCCTACGTCCCACTCAGCTGTGCTCTCGGCCAGGGACTGTCTCTGTGTCCGGGCTGGGACACTACTGCTGGACTGGAGCTGATGCAGGGGCGGATTGCACCGCTTACCACTGCAAATAAAGTTCAAACTATGCGGAGTTCTACCAGTAGAGACCATTGCTGAGCGGAAAAAGTACAAATAGAAGCCATTTAGGGGTCGCGGCAATTGCAAAGCGAGGTTTAGGTCGCAATCGTTTGTAAGCGTCTGAGCAAAAAAACTGGTTTAGTTGAATTTGAAATAGAGCCTTTTTTTAGTCCGGATAGCATCCCTCATCAACACACGCTGCATGGGCAGTGAGAAGAGAGGCAGAGAGAGAAGGGTCGCATTTGAATAGTTAGGTGAGAGAGCGATGTAATCTGATACGATATCCTAATCCAGAATGTAAACAAAAGGCTTCAATGAAGGAGAGATAAACTGCTGGGGGAGACCATTTATATCAATGGGGGAGACTGGTGGAGAGAGAGAGACGCTCTGAAGGACAACCAAACCTACTGAAATCTCTCCTGGGTCATTTTTTTTCTTAGGAGGGGTGGGGGTGGGGGTGGGGTAGAAACTTTGGCAACATTTCAAATGGGTGGACAAGAACTAAGAAAAAAGGGTAGGGACGTATTTGGCGCATCTCTTCTTTTTGTCACTTTTCATTCTCAGCCAGTAGCCTCCAATAGCCTACACTCTTAGAAGAAACATGTTGTTAGTACCACAGCAGGGCTCTCCATTTGCCCCTGTAGGTACACCCTTTGAAGAACCCATTTGGCTTCAATGTACAACCCATCTGGGTTCAACGTTGAACCCTTTCCACAAAGAGTTCCAAATGGAACCAAAAGGGATTTACTGTACTTGTAACCTGAAAGGGTTCCCCTACAGGGACAAATGAAAAGCCCTTTTCCCTAAGAGTTTATAGCCTATTGATACTGCACAACTCTTTCCTTTAAACCACACATTTTACTATTGAGAAGGTTTTTGAGTATAGGTTAGAGTTAGACCAAACGGGTTCACATGAAAACTACGTCTCAAAGTCAGCTTGAGTTTAAGTGTGTATATAATCAAACAAAGCCTAAGAAACCATTCAAAGAAAGTATCTCATTGACAACTTCAAAGTGCCTGTATGTGACAGACAGAGTTTGACCCAGTGTGGAAGACCCAAGTATCTACTATGGACCATGAGGAAAATCCTGAAGATTCAAGGCGACACTTCAGTTGATCATACCCACCACCACAAGAGCAGGATTCCAAACCACCTCTGTTACACATGCATTCACGACTAGTAGCCCCCTACAGTATCCAGCAGGTGAGGCTGGTCATGGTAGAAATCGGAGGACATGCTCATTGTAATGCATGATATGGAATGAGGAATGGTATCAAATAGGCCTAGTTTGATACCATTCTTTATTCTGTTCCATGGACTACAATGAGCCCATCCTCTGATTTCTACCTCCACCAGACGACACTGTAATCCAGTCATACTGTGTAGAATAGAATAGACACATAACACATAACACAGTGAAACTGACCTGTGAAACTGACCTACGACAGTGCAGTGGGACTTTAGGCACTAGTTTGTGATTTGTGACAGCAGCTGGTGAACGCGGGAACAAGTCGGCAACCAATCAAAATGTTCAGACTTTTATTCAGAAAAATGTAAATAAATGTCAATGTCGTTGAAAATCAATGACACACTCGCTAGTCATGCCAAAACATTGCAATGCAATGGATTCGGTGAGTAATCCCCACTACTCTACACTAACTAGGTAGTAGTGGGGATTACTCACCGAATCCATTGCATTGCAATATTTTGGCTTGACTAGCGAGTGTGTCATTGGTTTTCAACAACGTTGAAGTTTATTAAACATTTTCAGAATAAAAGTCTGAACATACATTCGGTAGCCGACTTGTTCCCTCTTTCACCAGCTGCTGTCACGTTTTAGGAAAGTGCTGTGGGATGGGTGTGCTAGGAGCACTGGACACAATGCTGCAAAAGCAGGCCAGGACTGACCCTCCATGGCCACCTGCCACCCACCACGCACTGCTCTATTGAATAGTCCTCTAAAGAGGATTAGGAGAGGTGGAAACTCTCTCCATACAGACATCTTAGGACAGGACTAACTAACACATTCTAGGATTCCTCATCTACGGCCGGATCTACCACCGTTGATCACATGTCTAATACATTTCTACAGGAGTTGCGATCTTACTCTTTACTCTACTAAATTGCTGTTTATTATTGGGTCACTTATAGCATTAATCACTTGGAGGACTTTAAGCTGCAACGTTTGCAGGAAAAGCGCTATACAAATAAAATGTATTATGATTATGATTATTATTTTTATCAACCATTCATCCTTATGGTGGTTTTAACAATCCTTTAACATTCTAGAACACACTAACGTTTTAGAACGTTAAAGAATCCTTCTAGAATCCTAGGTTCTAGAATCCTTTATGCAGAAATCCGAGGTAGAAAGTATGTTTTGATCTGTCTGGCACTGAGGGCTTTGGATAGAACTGCAGTGTGTTTGTTTTTATAAACCTTCAGCAACCACAGTCACTGTCATGTCTGATCAGCCGACAGGAGAGTGTTTTGTATAGTGTGTGTGTGTGTGTGTGTGTGTGTGCTCGCGCGCGCGTGTGTAAGCATACGTGTGTGTGCGTGTGCATGCATGCACGTGTGTATGTAACCTGTTGAGTCTAACAGTATCAACTGACGCAGAAACTCCACACCCCTTCCTACAGTTACCTAAGCAACACTGCATGAACTCATCAATTTTACAGAAGTGTCTAGTCATTGCTTCCAAAACACCTCCATCTACAGCAATGGTACTCTCTCAGCATTCAACATAACAACTGGATTATAATACATAGGTACAAGTAGGGTATCTATGTCCGTCAACAAAGGTAGGTTTGTTGTATGCGGTAGTAAATGCAGTTAAAAACAAAGATGGAGGACCTGTCACTCAAGCAGCATCCTATTTCTCTCTGTAGGTCTGTACCTGTACATGTCCCGTTGGTAAGCATCAGGGGAGGCTGGTGGAGGTTGACATCAAAAGATGGGCACATAGAAATGCACGGAACGGAATAAGGAATGGTATCAAACACCGAGCATTCCTCATTCCATTCCATGCATCACAATGAGCCTGTCCTCCGATTTAATTCTCCACCAGCCTCCACTGGTAAGCATCACAAGTCAAGCACAAAACCAACCAAAGCTCCACCAAACACACCAAACACCAAACATAGGTCAGGGCAAGCAAAAGAAACGAGACGAAAGGCTCACAGGTCAGTGGAACATGGTGGAGGTGGAAATCAGAGGACGGGCTTGTTGTAATGCATGGAACACACATGTTTGACACCATTCTTCATTCCATTCCATGCATTACACAGTGAGCCCGTCCCTCCGATTTCTGCCCCCACCAGCCTCCCCTGTCAGGTGGACTTGCTACATTCTCTGGTTGATTCACCTTTGAAGGCAACAGCTTGGATCAGTGACATCAACCGTTTAAACTGCCTACTGAATTTCTGTGTAAGCAGCTTAGAGAAGGAGGCCTCTGGCTATTAATGGACTGCTCTTTTACTGTTACAAGATGGGCAGGAGGCACTGCAAGTATGTTCTA
>NC_137674.1:102610312-102625312 GCF_963989245.1 Nansenia antarctica
GGAGGAGGAGGAGAGAGAGAAAGAGAAAGGAGGAGGAGGAGGAGAGAGAGAGAGAAACATGGCACCGTAGGGTTCATCCTTCATTAATCTATTCCAGTGATGGGGTCACCTTCAAGAACAGCCCTCACCAACATACACTCTGCCTGATTAACTTTGTGTGCATACAAGCTCACACAGATGCACACACATGCACACTTTGTGTATGTTTACATATATACATACTACATAGACAAACCACACACACAAATTCCCCCAAAGACTATAAAACGAATCTCTTTGACCTTGAAGAAGATCACAGCTCAATTAGACGTGTGTGAAAGCACGAGGTAATCAGATTGGTGTGATCTTGACACGATCTGGGTAGGGTTTACACACGACGGATTAAAAAACCACCAACAGTCAAGGAGAGTGCTTTCCACTGACTGCAGTTCAGTGGAGGCTAGTGGCGGTATAAATCGGAGGACGGGCTCATTGTTTGATACCATTGCCTCATTCCATTCCATGCATTCCAATGAGCCCGTCCTCCGAAGTCTTCCTCCACCAGCCTCCCCTGAGGCTAACCACACGAACTCTCTCCCTGCTGTGATCCGCAACGTCCCTACCCTGTACGCCTTTAAAGCAGCCCTCAAGTCCCACCTGTTTGCCAAGGCCTTAGGCCTGTAGTTTAGCTGTTGTTTTTGTTTGTCTGTAGACTGTTTGCCTGACTGTTTTATTTTTATTTTCTTGTGTTTCTGTAAAGCGACCTTGAGTCCGCTGAAAGGCACTACATCAATTTAAGTTATTATTATTATTATTATTATTATTATTATTATTATTATGATTATGATTATGATTATTATTGACCTTAGTGGAGGCGGAGAGCGAGGCCCCCTGGTCCAGCAGCATGGCGGCCACATCCTCGTGCCCCTCCCGGGAGGCCAGGTGGAGGGGGGTGTAGCCTGACGTGGTGGCGGCGTTGGCAGACGCCCCCCTCTGGAGCAGCTGCTGCACGATGTCTGCCTTCCCCAGCCGGCTGGAGATGTGCAGTGCCGTCTGGTCGTCCTGTGTGTGTGTGTGTGTGTGTGTGTGTGTGTGTGTGTGTGTGTGTGTGTGTGTGTGTGAGTGAGTGAGTGTGGGGTGGTGGGGAGTGGTATAATTATTTAGTAGTGTTACATACTATATGTGCCTTTTAGTACACACTTAAGACTTTGCTTAGGCAAATGTAGGTCCTCTGTTTTGAAATTACACTCAAGACAACTTATAACATCTACAATATAAAGGAAGGTTTATCAATGACATTTCTATGATAAGAAAATGACATGACGTGCACCACGTGGTCTGATGAGGATACAGGTCTAAAGACATTGGCTGTCTTCTCCCTCTGTGGTGTGAAGCCCTGCTCCTCTGACCCTTGACCCCTGTGACCCCCTGCTCACCTTGGCCTTGGTTTCCACCTTGGCTCCGTTCTGCAGCAGGTACCGGACCACGTCTGCCTGACCTGCACGGGCCGCCATGTGTAGAGCCGTCTCCCCTCGCTGGAACACACACACACACACACACACACACACACACCACACACACACACACCACACACACACACACACACAAAACATGCACGCACACACTCTCTTTTTATTGCTGAATTTGGGTGATAACAATGTGATATTTGTATTTGTAAAATCAATCGAGCAGAGGTCGAACAACAAACAGTGAGCTCAGTGTATTGTGACACCCACCACGTTGGTGGTGTTGGGTGAAGCTCCGTGATGAGTCAGGGAGTTGACGATGTTCTCGTGTCCCATGAAGGCAGCCACGTGGATGGGCGTGAGGCCAGACTGCAAGCGCATCACAATGACAGTCACTATCAAAACACACTATATACAGGTTCCACTTTGCCAGGTTCCACTTTCACTATCAAAACATACTATATATACAGGTTCCACTTTGCCGATATAAAACACTTAATCTGTCTTAACCTCTGGGACTTCCGTGTTTTGTGTTCGTCAGGTTACGTTAGACGACTTCACCTACCTCAGCCTACTATGCCCTGAGCAGTGGATGCTGGGCTCGCTGTTATGCATGTTGCATATTATGCATGTTATGCAAACACACCACTCCTCATTCCGTTCCATGCATCCACACGTGTTTGATACCATTCCTCATTCCGTTCCATGCGTTACAATGAGCCCCGTCCTCCGATTTCTACCTCCCTTAGCCTCGGCCCCAGGCTAAGCCTCCCATTACCTCGGTCACAGCCTGGATGGACGCCCCGTGTTTCAGCAGCAGCTCCATCACTTTGACACGGTTCTTCTTGCAGGCGATGTGAAGCGGGGTGAAACCGTTCTATAAACAGACAACCACAAAAGCCCTTCTAAAAACAGAACACACACACTCCATTAAACTCCTCCACTAAATTTGGCGCAGATTTAGATCTAATTTTTGACTGTAAAAAAAGGATGGTAGAAGTCATTCTCTTCTCATTTTCGTAGCTATTTGTCGAGGAGTGTAAACATTTATGACATACGTTAAATCTTTACTGAGCTTTAGGCCACAATGGGCCACACAGTTTTTTCCTTTCCACTAAACCTCAGAGTTACCACACCCTGACACAGCATGACAACATACTGAATAATGCATGCAACACACACACGGGCACGCACATTGGCATGAGCGTACACACACACACATACACGCACACGCACACGCACGCACACACAGGCACACACACACACACACACACGCACACGCACACACACACGCACACACACATACTTTACCCAAAATTGTAGCTCTGCAGATGTATCTAACACAAGTTATTTTAGAGCAGTTCCTCTATCTAAACCTCTCCCAACCTAACCTACCCCACTGTGGTGCTACAGTGTGAACTGAGGGATGGTGAGCAGTCACAGCTCTTCTGGGTGTTATCACTGTCAAAAAGAGGAAGTATCTGTTCTGACAGGATGTGTTCTAGGATGAAGTTAGAAGCCCCACCCAGGGGAGAGGAGAGAAGAGGCCCCAAGTGGAAAATACCTCCAACATCCAATCTATCCTACCCCTCCATCTCTCAACCCAAGCCATCTCTCTCTCTCTCTCTCTCTCTCTCTCTCTCTCTCTCTCTCTCTCTCTCTCTCTCTCTCCCTCTCTGTCTCACCCCAACCTACAGTATCCTACCCACCAATCTCAATCCAAGCCATCCCCACCCCCCCACCCCCTCTCTCTCTCTCTCTCTCTCTCTCTCTCTCTCTCTCTCTCTCACCAGTGCTTTAGCGTTGGGGTTGGCCTTCTTGTCCACAATCAGCTTGGCCACTTTGTAATGTCCACAGTGGGCGGCGACATGGAGCGCCGTCAGGTAGTCGTTGGTGACGTCGTCGACGGGGACGTCGTTCTGGAGGAGGAGCTGGACGCAGTTGAGGTGGTCCCCCTGGGTGGCCATGTGCAGGGGGGACAGCCCGTTCTGTCAGGGGGGACACAAACAAAATGATGAACATTTGACAAACAAAATGTATGAGTAGGTGCAGATCAGGGGAGGCTGGTGGTGGTAGAAATCGGAGGACGGGCTCATCGTGATTCGGTACCTTTGTCTTGGACAGGATCGGTGCTCCACGATCCAGCATGATCTCAACCACTTGTTCGTGACCGCTCCTGGCTCCGCAGTGCAGAGGTGTGAGGCCATCCTACACACGCACGCACGCACACACACACACACACACACACACACACACACACACACACACACACACACACACACACACACACAGTCAATATGGCAGGTTTGAATGAACTGGGAAGGATAAAGCTATGGGGTTTAAATGTAAACAATGTGAAATATGTTGTCTTGAACATTCAACAGGTTGAAAACAGGTAGTAGACATACAGAAGACATACAGTAGTACTGATACCAGGGGAGGCTGGTGGAGGTAGAAATCAGAGGACGGGCTCATTGTAATGCATGGAATGAAATAAGGAATTCCTCATGCATTTACAATGAGCCCGTCCTCCGATATCTACCTCCACCAGCCTCCCCTGGTCTACAGTTACCAAACATGTCCGGTCCACTGCTACTGGGCTGTATTGACACTGATAACAAATAACTAGAGTGCAGTTAGGCCTCATACTGTACAGAGGGAACGCCACTCACCTTGGTCTTGGCATCTATTTTAGATCCTCTGTCCAACAGCAGTTTGACCATGTTACTATTTCCTCTCTTAGACGCCACATGTAGAGGGGTGATGTCATTCTGGGAGAAGAGATAGAGAGAGAGAGAGAGAGAAGGTGTGAGTGTGGCAAAGACATTAGAGAGAGGGCTTCCTGTGGATATTAACGACTGGATTGCTGCCATATGGCAAAGCTTAAGTCCTTGAGGTAAACCAAAACAGCACCTGATTTACTCTAGTTAAGGGAGTGAAGCCATTTCTGGCATGGTATGTTTAGCTAAATAGGTGTTAATCCATTCAGTAGTTGCTAGCAGGTCGTTATTATCGTCTGACCAGGTTTTAAAAAGCCTTACCATTTATTAGCAACACACATGAGTTGTTTGTGGTAGGACATTCAGCCACTTTAGCTGTGGATAATGTGTAATGGACTGACTTTTATAGCGCCTTATTCCAAAACGTTCATTCACACACCGATGGTGGCAAGCTACAATGCAAGGCGCCGGACCGCTCATTGTGAGCAATTTGTGGTTCAGTGACTTGCCCAAGGATACCTCGACATGTGGCCAGCGAACCACCAGTTCGAACCACTGATCTGCCGAACCTTGCCATCATTACTGTGGTGCACGTCTGAGGTGACGTTTAGGGTTTTAGGGAGGTCTGCAAGTATGGTTGATGTATTCAAGTAGACGACTGTATTGTATTGTTTGAAACTGGTTCTTGTATTGTCTATTTGTTTTATTTCATTTATTTGAACTGTGATTTGGGTAAATCAGGGCCCTGTTGTAAAGGAGACTCTTTCAGTCAGCTTTCTCTGAATAAATAACGCTTAAAAAAAAGGCTCCCCCTCTGTTCAGTTACATTACTGCAGCACACTACCCCATAATCACTGTCAACTGTGTTGCTACCACAACACATTAACTAACACTCCAGCCAGACCCTGCTGTTTCATATAATTACAGGGTGTCAGTGACAGCCATTGAGATAACTAATCTAATGTTAGTAGAGTTGTAGGTCTGTGTACTTGATGCTCACTGAAATTGAACACTGGAACACACGATGAAGCATTAAAGCAACACTGCTCTATGGTGTCACAATGTCAAAAGGGATAAACGACATAGGTGAGATCAGCAATATCTGCTTTTGTTATGTCTATAACACTGCTGTATCTGTAATAGACTGTGTTTCACTGCTCCTCCTGTCCAGCAGGGGGCAGAGTGACCTTACCCTGGCCATGAAGTCCACAGCAGCTCCTCGGTTCAGCAGAAGCGTGGCCACGTTGATGTTGCCATAGTGAGCGGCAATGTGGAGAGGGGTGAAGCCACTCTGAGGGAGGGGTAGAGCAGAGAAGACACGCGCGCGCGCGCACACACACACACACACACACACACACACACACACACACACACACACACACACACACACACAGGAGTCAGCGATGGCAGGTAGACAGCTTGATATTACACTCTCTTATTATACACAGACACTGACAAACTGTGTACATTACTTTTCTGTAGCTCCTCTAGAAACCCAAACACTGACACTCTGTCAGTGGGACAGTGGGATGGTACGTTGTTGACATGTATGCACTGTATTCATACACCATTGAATGTGTTCATGAGAATTCATGATACTGGAATGTACAGTAACACATGAACAACCACAGCTAGAGCGTATAGGTAGGCACATAAACTCCCTAGTTAGTTTATGTGGTGACAGTATCAAGGCAAGGCATGGCAAGGCAAGTTTATTTGTATAGCACATTTCATACAACAGGGGCAATTCAAAGTG
This sequence comes from Nansenia antarctica, assembly GCF_963989245.1. NCBI lineage: Eukaryota > Metazoa > Chordata > Actinopteri > Argentiniformes > Microstomatidae > Nansenia > Nansenia antarctica. The sequence goes on from NC_137674.1 coordinate 102,616,234, forward strand.
CGTTACATACGTTATTTAAAATTACAGCAAGAAAATAAAAATTACAATGAATAAAAGCAAATATAAGTATCAGTCTGACAGTTGTCAGGTCATGCAGAGTAGACATTCTGTCTTGTTCAGGGGAGGCTGGTGGTGTTACAAATCGGAGGACGGGCTCATTCTATTGCATGGAATGGAATGAGCAATGGTATCAAACATGCGTGGGACCATTCGTCATTCCATGCATTACAATGAGCCCGTCCTCCTTTTCTACCTCCACTAGCCTCCCCTGGTCTAGTTTCACCAACGGCCTACTACCCCTGTTGACCCAGGTTGTGGTGTATCTCATTTGGAGTGGTGATATCTTAATCGGCTGGTTATCCTTATAGCCTGGCTTAGAGAGAAACAGCTGTCCAAGCAAAGGCAAGACATCGCAAAGGGCAGGTCTTAGCTAAAGCTACCCAATCAGTGGGGAGAATCTCCGATAAGGCTATCCAATCACAGGAGATCTCACTTTCGATTAGCCAATAATCCGGCAAAAATGCAGGTGGTCTTACCAGTCTGTATCCATTAAGTGTGCAACTGCACTCTCTCTCTCTGTTCTCCCAAGTGTCCCACCCGCCCGCCCACCCACCCAGCTATTGCATAAACCACTGGAGCATGTAGCACGAGGCTAGTCAAGGTGCGATGCTTACGCAAGGGAAGATTTGACTCATTCACTGCGCTCTTGCCTCTGATCTTCACAATGCAACATTTAGGTTTCCACTTTCCCCCCCAGCTGATGCGTTTAGCCTCTACGTCCATGCAGTGCATTCCAGTCCTGGGCTCTACATCAGGAGAGGCTAGTGGAGATAGAAATCGGAGGACGGGCTCATTGTAATGCATGGAACCGAATGAGGGATGGAATCAAAAAATGCACTTGTTTTGGTACCATTCCTCCTTCCATTCCAAGGAGGCTTGTCCTCCATTTTCTACCTCCATGAGCCTCCTCTGGTCGACATCTACAAAGCCAACTGCGGACACGAGCCGCATAAGCCAGCCTGATAGCCATGCCAAGGCCTTTGCTGTGGTTTGGTGTGGGAGGGTCCTGCTGTTCCACGAGGAACAGTGCACAGAGGTAGCTAGTGTCCCATGCACAACCCTACAGTATATCAGTGGAGGCTGGTGACGGTAGAAATCGGAGGACGGCTCATTGTAACGCATGGAAGGGAATAAGGAATGGTATCAAACTCGTGCCTGTGATACCATCGTTTTATACCATTCCTCATTCCATGCATTACAATGAGCCGTCCTCCGATTTCTACCTCCACCAGCCTCCTATGCTGTATATGGGCTGGAGTTAGGGAGATTAGGGTTTAATACATCATACATTAAGTCTAATAGACTAACTTATTAGAGCATTTCTCTGATGCTGGGAGGCTGGGTTCCAATACAAACCTGATGGTGTTGTTGACAGTTTACTGCCCACGCTGTCTTATCAAAGGTAACACTTGTGTGTCAATGTTGTGCAATAAAATTGTTTAAATATTAACTTTAAGTTAGGTTATGTGTTGTCATTTATCAGACCTAATACTAAGCTATTTGTGTTTACATTGAAATAGACTGGCATCAGTCAAACCTGGCAAAACCATGGTGTCTTTAAAAATGCCTTGGAATCTATGGAACCCAAGGAACCAACGGAACCCAAGGAACCAACAGCACCCAAGGAACCAACGGAACCCAAGGAACCAATGGAACCCAAGGATCCAATGGAACCAACGGAACCAACGGAATTAACAGGACCCAAGCCTCCAGCTACAGATTAGCACAGTCCACATACATATTAGTAAGACATGCTGTATTAGCTATATCTATTCTATCAGTCATAAGAGTTAAGAGACTACATGACCGAAGCAATGGGAGGAAAGGAGTCAAAACAGAACAGGAGGGGGATGGGGCTGCAGCAACACTATCATGATACAAGGGGGGGGGGGGGTTGTTTTCTGTTTGTTTAGGCTGCGATGGATATAGTAAGTATTGTACAGTGTGCAGGTATACCTCTGTTGTTCTATTCACCATCCTCTATGGGAGAGGGCACAAAGCCAGCCAAGAGAGGAGAGAACGGGCGGTTAGTGCGTACACAACATCACACAAGGAGGAGAGAGAACGGATGCCTGCAGAGGAGGCCGACAGTACAGTGGAGAGTCATCGAGATCTGAACTAGAAACACACACTGCTTCTGAGATACGTCGCTGAGAGGTAATACTTATAAGGTAAGCTGGTGTTACAGTTAAACGTTGCAAAGTTCAACACCAAACTGTTAGTTGGTGGTTAGATTGTGCTGCTATATCAGGTCACTGGGAGTCAACAAACATGAAAGCACGGCAGTACCCGCACTTTTCTCTCTTTCTATCGATCTGTCTCTTTCATTCTTTCTTTCTCTCTTTCTTTCTCTCTCTCTCTCTCTTTCTCTCTCACATAATATAATATACCGTACATCAGCCTACACAGCACAACAACAACAACAACAACAACAACAACAACTTAGTAAAATACAAAAACACACTTTTACAAAAAGCTCAAACTCCACTCCTCCCTGCCCACTAAAAAGGCTGTGAACAGGTGAGTGGGACAAGAAGCCCCGAGGAGACAGAGAGACGTGGAGGAGGAGGAGGAGAAAGAACAATACTAGACATTAGGACGCGGCGGGTTACCTTGGACTCCACGTCTGCGTTGTGGTCATTCTGGAGCAGCAGGGCGGCGGCTTTGGTGTCGTCCTTGCGGGCGGCGATGTGAAGGGCTGGCAGACGTACCTTGCCCTTGGTGTCGTTCTCCAGGAGAAGGGACACCACCTGGTCATGGCCCTGCTGGAGAGCCACCGCCAGGGGGGTGAACCCATCCTGTCAGAGGGCACAGAGGCACAGTTAGAGGGGTGGGGGGGGGTGTCCTGGTAGTGGGGACAGAGGCACAGTTAGAGGGGTGTGGGGGGGGGGTGTCCTGGTAGTGGGGACAGAGGCACAGTTAGATGGGTGGAGGGGGGGTGTCCTGGTAGTGGGGACAGAGGCACAGTTAGAGCGGTGGGGGGGGGGGTGTCCTGGTAGTGGGGACAGAGGCACAGTTAGAGGGGTGGGGGGGGGCGTGTCCTGGTAGTGGGGACAGAGGCACAGTTAGAGGGGTGGGGGGGGTGTGTCCTGATAGTGGGGACAGAGGCACAGTTAGGGGGGGGGGGTGTCCTGGTAGTGGGGACAGAGGCACAGTTAGAGGCGGGGGGGGGGTGTCCTGTTAGTGGGCACAGAGGCACAGTTAGAGGGGGGGGGGGGCGTGTCCTGGTAGTGGGGACAGAGGCACAGTTAGAGGGGTGGAGGGGGGGGGGGGGTGTCCTGCTAGTGGGGACAGAGGCACAGATAGAGGGGTGGGGGGGGGGGTGTCCTGGTAGTGGGGACAGAGGCACAGTTAGAGGGGGGAGGGGGGGGTGTCCTGGTAGTGGGGACAGAGGCACAGATAGAGGCGGGGGGGGGTGTCCTGGTAGAAGGGGACAGAGGCACAGATAGAGGGGTACAGAGAGTCACAAAGGAACATGACCATAAACAAGTTCAGAAGACACCAGAGTTACTACAAAGGGGAGCACAGAGGGGATCAGGGGAGGCTGGTGGAGGTAGAAACCGGAGGACGGCTCATTGTCCTCCACCAGCCTCCCCCGGAGGGGATTTGAAAGGTTCAGCATCCACAGCAACATACTCAACATCCTGTCAATGCTGTTTTATATTTGTGTGTTATTCAACCCTAGGGGCAGCAGAGGCTCTGGAAGTACAATTACTATTATTATTATTATTATTATTATTATTATTATTATTATTATTATTATTATTATTATTATTATTATAACCAAAGTGATGGAGAGATGAGGTCATGGCAGCTTTAAATCTACCCTAGTAAATTCCTTAACACCAGAATATGTATATTTGCTTCTCATTAAATATTCATGTATATAATCAGGGGTGCACATAACTGGTGCGCCAGTGCGCATGCGTCGCCAAAATGCATGTTGCGCGGAGGATCAGCGGCATGAACGCGCTCTTGCGCACCAACAGCTGGAAGCGCTGGGAGAGGAATTGACTTCCTCAAAACTCCTACTGCTAACTGCTGACTGCCCGTTAATACCAATACCATATCCTTTCATGACCACAATGTACCCACCGACGACGACCACGGCGACTCCCCTCACGAAAACATTCGGAAAGTATCGTAACTTGTACTTTCATTCCGCGTATCGCGCATCGCATGGTTATCACGCCGACACGTGAAAATTCAGTCCCGAACGACTCGTCGCTAAAAGGAAAAACAACACCAAGGCACTTCACGTTTCTTTTCTCTGAAGCTTTCAAACGTTCAGACGTTTGTTTTACAGCTTCATTATCGCACCTCGACCCCTGACCCAGGGAATATGGTTGGGAATTATATTAGAAGAAGAAAAAAAAAGACTTTGTTGCACAATCAAAATAATGAGCTATTTAAAGTGATAGCCTACAACATCCTCTACCATGGTTGAAATTGAGGACAGTATTAACAACAGTCAAGAGAGCAGTGATGATGATGATTAAGCTTGTAGCATAAGTAAATGCTTAGGCTGTAACTTTTTGTTGAAAGTTGATTTCAGTGTTTACAGAACAGAGCAGTGCTTAAAGAGATATCAGTTGATTTCATTGTATTTAAAGAACAGACATTCAGTTAGTGCTTAAAGAGATGTCAGTTGATTTCATTGTGTTTAAAGGAGTCTGACAGACTTTCATGCTTAAAGAGCAGTCATTTGATTTTTCATTTGTTTCTTTTGTTTTGCACACAATCATTTGTTCGTTCATCTTATTTTTGAATAAATGTCGTTTTGCTAATATAAGTTATCCATGTATCCCTTTTTTATCCATCCTGTGGGACGGGTCGTGACTCGTGAGCTCGGGGAGCACCAAGCAGCATCCCTAGGTGCTCCTCTGAGCACTGGCCCCAAAAAGTTATGTGCACCCCTGTATATAATATTTCTTCTTTTAATCAGCTGATAACATCTGGAACCTACAGTACATCTATTGCAGTTTTACAAACATCAAAGAGATACTTTACATGTCACACGATCACACATGGAGTGGCTGGGTACGTTACATAACATAGTGTATATAGGAACACTTCACTCCCACGTCCTTTCCCCTGGACGTACTACATAATTCACACTGCTCCCCCATCCGCCCCCCCCCCCCCGCCCCCCTTATGTGTGTGTGTGTGTTTGTGTACATGTGTGCTTGTGTCTGTGTGAGTGAATGCACTTGTGGGTTTGCGCTTCTGCGTGTTTGTGCGTGTGTGCGAGTATGTGTGTGTGTGTGTGTGTGTGTGTGTGTGCGTGTGTGCATGTATGCGTGTATGTGTGTGTGTGTGTGCGCGTGTGTGTGTGCGTGTGTGTTTTGACTGGTTTTACTGGTTAGGTTTCCATTAGAGGCTGCAGCTCCTGGCTCAGCCAGTGTCACAGTGTAAATCAGGCCATGGAGGCAGACAGGGGGATAGAGGACCTTATCAACGACCTCCTCAAGGTCATCCAGCTCTACTACACACAGCCAATCAATGAAGAGCTGCATGGAGTCTCTCAGCCCAGCAGAGAGAGAGAGAGAGAGAGAGAGAGAGAGAGAGAGTGGGTGGGAGAGAAGAAGAGGGGGATGGGGGAGGCAGAGAGAGGTAGAGAATGAGAGAGAGAGAAAGGGGGTTGGAGCGAGAAAGAGGGGGAGGAGAGTCAAGAGGAAGATAGTGTCATAAAGAGAGAAAGGATGGGAGAGAGGTAGAGGGAGACGGTATGAGAGAAAGAGAGAGAGAGAGAGAGAGACAATGAGAGGAATAGAAAGAGAGAGAGGGGGGGATGTATTGTACAGGGGGTGGGGGACATAAAGGAGATAAGCAAGCAAAGAGGAATACAGAGTAAGGAGGGGTCTTTCAAATGATCCAAAGCAAGAATGCCATTGTGAAGGAGAAACCATTGCTCTCTAATGGGAAAGAGAGCAGTGGGGTGGGATATAGGACACACACACACACACACACACACACACACACACACACACAACACATGCAATATGACAACCCTAGTCGTTTTATCTGTACAGTATAGTATAGTGGATAGTGTACATAGCCTTTATTTATGTAAACCAGCTTCTTTCCCTTCTTCTTGTTTTTTTAGTTTTTTTTTCTTTCCTAGCACCAGGGGAGCCACCCCTCCCAAATTTCGTTGTTTGGTACCTGTACTATAGCAATGACAATAAAGACCATTCATTCATTCATTCATTCATTCACACACACACACACACACACACACACACACACACACACACACACACAGTCACACACACACACACACACGCACACACACACACACGCACACTGACCTCGGTGGCCATGCTCTGGCTTGAGTTGTGTTCCAGGAGGAAGCGTACGACCTCCAGGTGGTTCTCCTGGGCGGCCATGTAGAGAGGAGTGAAGCCATTCTACACACAGGAACATGAAAGACACACTCGTTACAACACAACGACTAACTTCACATTGAACACACCAGGGGAGGCTGCTGGAGGTAGAAACGGGAGGACGGCGGTCTCATTGTAATGCATTCCTGATTCCGTTCCATGCAAATGAACCCATACTCCGAGTTCTACCTCCACCAGCCTCCCCTGGTGTGTATGAACTGCAAAAAGAACAAACACCCAGGACAATACCACACACCTCCCAAAAAATATTGAGAAAATATTGTTTCCCGGACAAAGATTAAGACTAGTCCTCCTGGACTACAGTCATTCCCACTTTCAATGGAGAATCTCCATCAGACAATGATTTTTATGCTACGATCAGGTTGAACCTATGTCCAGGACACCGGCCCACTATTAATATTAATTTATCCCCAAAGTGCTTTCCTTCAAATTATACACAGATTTTGGTCTGCCTTCCCGCACACAGAATAAGCCTAATCCGAGATACCTAAAAAGTATCTTCAATGGATAGTTTCCATTGAAAGTGAGATTTAGTCCAGGACTAGGTTTAATCTGTGTCGAGAAACCCTCCCCCACGGAGCTGCTAATAACCCCTGCATGGAGCCAAAGTCTTTGTTAGAATGAAAACATTCCAATGATCTGCGTGTGTTCTCCTGTGTGTTCTATTGATCTGAGCCACATCTCAATGGGCATAATGGGGGCTTTGATGAAAGGAGAGGGGAAAAAAACCCTCCTTTCACCGCAATCTCTCACTGTGGAGAAACGCTGAAACGGCATTCATATACAGAAGATAGTCCCAGAATCACTAGGCTAACTGCTGTTTAGAGGGATCTCTTATGTGAATGATCTAGGTTACTCTGAGTGGTAAAATGGCTATGCACATGTGTGCTTGGGATTGATATTTTAATTGATAACGGTGTGTTTGTGTGTTACCGATACATCCCTTCAGGGGATGAGCGTGTGTATCAGGGGGAGGCTGGTGGAGGCAGAAATCAGTACAGATATAATGCATGGAATGGAATGAGGAATGGTGTGTGTGTGTGTGTGTGTGTGTGTGTGTGTGTGTGTGTGTGAGTGTGTACAGTATTGTGTGTGTGAGTGTGTGTGTACAGTACTGTGTGTGTGAGTGTGTGTGTACAGTATTGTGTGTGTGAGTGTGTGTGTGTGTACAGTATTGTGTGTGTGAGTGTGTGTGTGTGTACAGTATTGTGTGTGTGAGTGTGTGTGTACAGTATTGTGTGTGTGAGTGTGTGTGTGTACAGTACTGTGTGTGTGAGTGAGTGTGTACAGTATTGTGTGTGTGAGTGTGTGTACAGTACTGTGTGTGTGAGTGTGTGTGTACAGTATTGTGTGTGTGTGAGTGTGTGTGTGTGTGTGTGTACAGTATTGTGTGTGTGAGTGTGTGTGTACAGTATGTGTATGTTATGGATATCCCACCTGAGACTGTGCGTTGACGTTGGCTCCGTTGGTCACCAGCTCCTTCACCACGTCCGTCTGTCCGGCCAGACAGGCTATGTGCAGAGCGCTGTTTCCTTTCTGGATTACAGAGGGGAACGACAGGCATCTCTGTTAATCTCTCCCCCACCTGTCTCAGTTTCCCTGTGTGTGTGTGTGTGTGTGTGTGTGTGTGTGTGTGTGTGTGTGTGTGCACGCGCGTGGCCCCACGTCCAGCGCCAAGCCACAGCAACGCTTTTGTGGCGCTGGCATTCCAGCTTTGGCATCCCGCTGGCCTGCCTGCCAACGATGTGTCACTTCCGATGTCCCACGTCCCACGCATAAACAAGCTCCCATCATGCCTCTGCTGTAAATAACACCTGGGAGGAGGCTAAGGCTTTTTATAAACCACGGACCCTGTCGAGAGGGATAGGCCGACCCCCGGCCGCGTGATGGGGTGCTCTGATGTCAAGCATTGCTATTGCACATTATACAACAGTTAGTTCCGACCAAGTCATTTGATTGGACAAGAGGCATTCCATGAGTGCTGATATACAGTATAACAGCACTGGGACTTTTAACTATTATGTATCACTCCGCCACACAGATGTTCTACTAAATGACCGTTAATTAGACTACATGTTTGTGTTCAGGTTACTAGGCAACAGTCCATTTGAAGTTCAGTTGTGAAACTATTTTTTGTTTATTTTTATGATTAAATAAACAAACAAATCATAATCTGTTGTCGCTTATTACTGTTAACTAATAAATGCCGCTGTAGAACTGTTGTATAAAAGCAATATCACACTCGAGGTCGTGCTGTTATACTGAATATCAGCACGGCTGTGATTGTCTTCGGTACTTGGCCTGCGGCCTCGTACCTACGACCGAATCACAGCCGTGCTGATATTCAGTATAACACACTCCCTCTCGTGTGATATTGCTTAAATAACGGCATTACTACTATCATGGTGGACTGGAGAAAGTTCCATATTCCAAATGGAATTCCGTATTCCACATTCTGTGATGATTCTGAGTTCATGCTCTCAGCTCTCTGTATTCTGTATTCCCTTTCTATTTTATTCCAATTTATTGTATTCTATCTAGTCTGTTTGGTCTTCTTCAACTACAAGTGTACAAGTTCCTTATATCTCAGACATGAAGTTTTATTGAATTGA
>NC_137674.1:102630312-102635312 GCF_963989245.1 Nansenia antarctica
TGACACCACCTGAATGAATGAGAAGGTGTACATAAATAAAGTGCTCGGTGAGTGTATGTGTGTCTACGTGTGGGAATTGGCTGTTGTCTTGAACCAGTTCTCTCTTGAAGAAGATGTTTTTATCTCAATGAGACTAACCTGGAGAAATAACGGTTGAATAAAAATCAAATGTAAAATACAGTAGTGTATTCCATTCTTCATTGTGAAGGGTTAGTAGAGCTGGCTCCTCTCCATGCCCTAGCAGGCTCCTACAGGCTAAACTCCCCTTCCCATTCAGGTAGTACATTACTGTGTCAGTACATTACTCATGGCACCCTTGCTCCAGTCCTGGTTCTCTCTGTTCAGAAGAGAATGCGTTATCCAAATGGTGGGTTAGACACATGGAGCACTGTCCACTTCAAATGTCTTTGAGAGGAAGTAAACAGTACGGTAACCTGTACAGTACAGGGGGCGGCGGTAGCCTAGAGGTTAGAGAGGCCGGCTAGCAATCAGACGATTGCTGGCTCGATCCCCGCCTCAGCGTGTGCACTTGAGCAAGGCACTTAACCCATAATTACTCCAGGTAATGGTTGACCCTGTGCCTAGAGCAAAAAATACTGACAAGTTGATTGTATTTGGGAAAAAACACCCGCCCACACACAGCTATTGTGTAAGCCCATGTTTGGGCTTGTGCGTGTGTATATGTGTACGTCTGTGTATGTCTGTGTGTGTCAGTGTATGTGTGTGTGTGTGTGTGTGTGTGTGTCTGTGTGTGTCAGTGTGTGTGTGTGTGTGTGTGTGTGTGTGTGTGTATGTGTGTGTGTGTGTGTGTGTGTGTGTGTGTATGTGTATGTCAGCGTGTGTGTGTGTGTGTGTGTGTGTGTGTGTATGTGTATGTCAGCGTGTGTGTGTGTGTGTGTGTGTGTATGTCTTTGGTTACATTATCAGCATGTGCTGTAAGTGCCCTGGACCTCTGAGTGAAGAGTGCTGAAGTGTCTGCTGGCTCTGAGGTTTGTACAATGTCAGCAGGTGCTTGACTCTTCACTCTTCAATTCACTCTCACTTCAGACATCCACATAAAAGGCCAGCTACTGTCCACCACCCACACGTTTGATATCATTCCTTATTCCGTTCCACGCATTACAATGAGCGCGTCCTCCCATTTCTACCTCCACCAGCCTCTCCTGTTACTGACCTGGTGCCTCGTTGCTGATCAGTGTGACCACTAAGCAGTCATTTGCACCTCAAGCCATGATGCCAAAAGGCTAAATGAAAGATATGCATGTTGTATCATCTCTCTTGTCTTCCAGACCACACAACAACCAGTAACATCACCCCCTTTTATCCATTGTTATTTCTATTTTCTTTTTATTATGTCTATAATTTTTTATTATTGTTTATTTTTCTATTTTCTCATACTTACCCTTACTTTAGGTTGATGGTTTTTATCTTACTCATATTTTTTAAATCTGATGTAAAGTGTGTTGCTGTGTGACCCTGGGGAAATGCACTATAAACCATATTAAACATACTATTTGAAACCAACATGCTACAGCATCATCAGCTACACTGGAACATGACAAGTGAATTGACTACACACCGGCTGGTCTGTTCAAGCGGATAACACTTCGTGACGTTAGAATTATAAGGTTCTATCTCCATTTTTGTCAGAATTTAGTTTTTTACATAATCTGATCCATTAGGTGTTTATTAATGCCTGTGTGGTGTTATTTTTAAAATGTTGACATTTTTCAGTTAGTAATTCATAAAATACAAAGGTCTCACAAAACATAATGGAATGTAAAAACTTTGACGCTCAATATCTCTGAACTAACCTAAACAGAGATAGAACCTTATAATTCTAAGCTCATGACTTGATAATGATAAGTGAGCAAAATAAAATAAAACTAAATCCTGATTCAAGGGAAAAGCAATTAGCCATGATGGTGTGAACCCACAGCGGCGGCCATCTTCCCAACAAGCCTCCACCATCATGTAGAGTTCTGTACCCTCAGAGGCTCCAGCCCCTGTTATAACAGGTCACACACTTCAAATCCTGCACAGCAACTAGCTAATAGGCCACAGGCTGAACGTTCTCCATCTACAGCGCTGTAAAGCCTGGCGCCAGCAAACGACTGCTGACACCGTTGACCGCCATTTCAAATCCCATCCCATTTCTCGTCTGAGAGAGAGAAAAAAAATGTGTCTTTGTGTATGGAGCATTACGGGGGATGGAAGGAGATTAGCTTTGAAAATATGATTAAACTTCGCAGATCAGAAGTTCAAAGAAAGGAGGTCATTAAGAAGAGGCTAAGCCTGAAGGAATATCATTCATCTAATGTAAGATAGAGAGAGAGGCTGTCACTAGGAGAGAGATTCCGCTGGTTGACGACGACTGATTCCCCTGCTTAAAAAGAAAGCTCTTATTTACAGTGAACTGTATCAGTCCAAATTACAGCATCATTTACGATGTCTCAACAACAAGATGTGGCTAATTTTCAGTTAAGTTGCTATGAAAATGACCATCAAATATCTAGGCCAGAGAGCACTCTAGTTAAGGAAGAAACAGCTACAGTGCAGTATGTATGTATGCTAACCAGGGGAGGCTGGTGGAGGTAGAAATCGGAGGACGGGCTCATTGTAATGCATAGAATGGAATGAAGAATGGTATCAAAAGTATGTTTGGTAAAACCTTCCAATCTCTACCTCCACCAGCCTCCACTGATGTCAATACAGTATATCCTCATATACTATAATATAATATAATATAATATAATATAAACACATGCTCATTGATAGATTTGAAACAGGTCTTGGTCTTTTCCTATCTGAATATCTCTGTTCAGTAAGTACCATCTCTTGGTGTTTTTTTGCAGCATATGGTTTGGTCATATTTCCCTCATCGGTGTGTCATGGTTGTGTGAGAGAAGGAAGGGTGTTATTCTTTGTTATTCTTTTGTGTTGAGAGATTTCCTGTTCTGCAATTATCCCCTGCTATGGTGAGATGATGTCAACGTGACACTTTGGTTGTAGTACCTGCGCGGAGCAATTACACATGCACACACCCACACAGAGGCACTGCTCACATGCACACACGCGGGCGAGCACACACACACACACACACACACACACACACACACACGTACACACACACACACACACACACACACAATTACACTTCCGCACACGCACACCCACACACCCACACACCCACACACACACACACACACACACACAAATACACTTCTGCACACGCACTCCCACACCCACGCCCACACACACACACACACACACACACATTCACACACACACGCAATTACACTTCCGCACACCCACACAGAAGCACTTCACTGCACACACACCACACACACCCACACCCACACACACATACACACACACACACACACAGATACACACACACACACACACACACACACACACACAACCCCCACACCCCCCATCCACCCCCCTCATCCACCCCCCTCATCCACACCCCACACACACAACCCCAGCAGCATTTTGATGTCAGTGCTGCAGGCTGTTAGCTAGCTAAGTAGCAGTAGAGCCCAGAAACCCCCTATTGTATTGTTTCATTTATCCCCGGCCTCCACCAACACAAAACCACAGCCTAGGGCTACATGAGCTCACCACGCCCACCCGTGCCAAAGGCCATCACACCACCAGGCAGATACCTAGCCTCTCTCCAGGGGGGAAACAACACGTTTGACAGGCGAATAATTGCATCCATCCCACTCAACACACACACAGTATGATTGTAAATCATTGCAAACTACGTCCATCTACAAAGCTGTTATGGGTGTTCTGTGGACCTGTGGTAAAATAGTGACGGAAGTATTGGTTGTTAGGATCCCCTGTGTGTCAGTGTCAGGGGAAGCTTGTGGAGATAGAAATCAGAAGACGGGACTCATTGTGATGAATTTGAGTCAGTGTGAATCAATGGTAATATGCAGGGAAGGGGAGGCTGGTGGATGTTGATTTTGGAGGACGGGCTCATTGTAACGCATGGAACACACGTGTTTGATACCATTCCTCATTCTGTTCAATGCGTTACATTGAGCCCGTCCTCCGATATATATACATCCACCAGACTCCTCTTCCCTGCTCCATGATTCCATTGATTGAACATTGACTCAAATACAGATTCTGAAAGTCCAGTACTAAATACCCATTGGTTTCAATTACTGCACTCAAGAACAGTATCCATTCCATTCAGCATCCATGCAGCAATTCATATTCTACTGTGATGGTTCACCTCAAGAGTCCAATCAGAATTATCTCCAAAATATGTGGAATTACTTTCCATTGATGCAGTACATAGCATGTGACAAGCATGTGTATTAATCTTGATAGGGCATATTGATCTTAATGGCTACGTTGTTCATTACTGGCCATTATCACATGCACACACGCACACGCAAAAAACATTATGGATCAGTGGAGGCTGGTGGAGGCAGAAATCGGAGGATGGGCTCATTATAATGCATGGAACGGACACGCGTTCGATACCATTCCTCATTCAATTCCATGAGCCCGTCCTCCGATTTCTACCTCCACCAGCCTCCCCTGATGTACAGCTACGTGGCACTACTAGTCCTACTGCCACTACTTGTATTACTAGTATAAACTGTACTGTGTGCTCTTCTATCCCTACCGTTGACTCATACTGTACATACACACACTTATAGAGGCAAAGTCACTTTGTGAGTTCACACACAAACGTATAAATAGCCAGAGCATCCCTCATGTTCTGACTTTTATGCTAGAATCTCTAAAAATATAACTCTACTATATGAACTGTACCTGCATGCTGCACAAGCTGTTGACAGCTCTAGAACAACCATGAGAGCTCCAATCTAGGTACCACATATACATTAGGACCGATATACTATATGCTCTAATACGCTCTATGTAAAGACAGAGGGTGTTTACTCAATGTCACACACACACACACACACACACACACTCACACTCACTCCAACATCCGCACACTGTCATTAAAG
>NC_137674.1:102640312-102682812 GCF_963989245.1 Nansenia antarctica
TACTGCCGGGATATTATCGCTCAAGGGCACAGCAACACCAGTTATCACCTGGGACGACAAACCTTCGGGGGGGGGGGGGGGGGGGGGGGGGGGTGAAGAGAGACTGGAGGATGGAGAGAGGGAGAGGGGGGGTGGGGAGGGAGAGAGAGAGAGAGAGCAACGGATAGAAAAATATAAAAACTAACTGTCCTAAGCTAACTGTACTTTTCGTGCATCGGATCCGTCCGACTAGGCCTGCAGTGTGACCATTAAAGAATCACTATAGTCAGGGAGACCTGCTCCCTTCTCTCCAGGGGGGAAACATGCTGACATGGGGGGACCTGAATGTTAGACTGGATCTCCTCCAAGTGACTGCTCAGCTTTGTTTGAAATCTACACACACAACACGATGTCGCTGAATCAATACCAAGCATGCCAATTAAACCATTTAAAAACAGATTCTGAGAGACAGAGGGTAGGACAAAGAGAGATGGAGGGAAAATATAGAGCTTTGGTGGTCAGTATGTAAGGGCAGGAGAGACAGAGAGAGAGAGAGGGGGAGAGAGAGAAAGAGAGAGTGAGAGGAGAAAGGAGACAGAGAGAGAGAGAGAGAGAGGGTGCGAGAGAGAGGATATATCAGGCATGATCAGCATGTAGGGGGAGCCTAGCCAGAAGCCAGTGACATCCTCTTCCTCCTCCCTATAGGTCCACCGACCTGAGGGGTGGTCTAACACCGGACCCTAGTGGAGAACCACCTCCATGACAACACCGTCACCACCACAACTTGACAGACAGACGGACACACGTGTGGAATGGTCAGAACTACGATTTGTGAACATTGAAGGCACAATGTAGGCAGCAGCAGGAAGAGTTATCTGAAAGTTTGACGTTGCCAGATCTGATGTTGCCATGGAGAATAGGTAGTAAACCTGTGGTATATTAACCAGTTCATCTGTATTCATGGTTTTGATTTAACATAGACATATTGTCTATCAGCTGCCTGTGAAAGTATGGTCTCCGCCGCCAAAGATGATGTATGTGTGAAATGCAAGGGAAATGACGATAATTACACCCAATCTTGGATGAGAAGCAAAGAGCATGAATATAAGTGTATGAGTGTGTATAAGTGTACACAAACCTGCCCAGTGCTTTTCCCCATTACACACCTCAGTGAATAACACATCGACTCCCTCCCCCTGTCCTTTCACCCTATTGGCTCTCCAGCCCACCGCCCACCCCCCGTGTGAGGAGGGTGACGCCGGAGGACTTCCAACTTCATGTTCAGTCTGGTAACTGAAGCCTTGGCTCGACCCAGACAGTCAAACACACGCTCTATCTCTGGGGCGGCTGAGGCTCAGGAGTTGAGATCTAATGATCGGCAAGGTCGACGGTTCGATCCCTGGCTCCTCCTGTCCACGTGTTGAGGTGTCCTCTGGCAAAGACGCTGAACCCAATGAGCGGGCTGGCGCCTATCTAACTGCCTTGGAGAGATCTGGGTATGAATTGGAGGCATTGGGTAGAATTGATTTATATAGCAGCAGGGGAGGCTGGTGGAGGATGAAATCAGAGGACGGGCTCATTGTAATACAGGGAAGGGAATGAGGAATGGTATGAAACACACATGTGCACTACACAGCACTATAGAACAGAGGGGGGGTATAGTATCTACCACAGCTAAGTGTTCCACAGCCAGGAGACAGTCTTCAAGCAGAGGCCCTCATCTCCTCACTCCAACAAACATTAGCAGGCTAGGCTAACTGTACAGCCCAGTCATTCTCATTCTCTTTCTCTCTCTCAAGGTAGGCAAGAGACTAGAGAACGAGGGATGAGAGAGAGCAAGAATGGAAGGAGGGAAGAAAGGCAGGGATGATTCCCATTTTGTGACCTACAGTAGCCTGCACCATGTGCTCTCTCACTCCCTCTCTCTCTCCCTCTCTCTCTCCCTCTCCCCCTCTCTCTCCCTCTCTCTGCTGTCACTAGGTAGGGGAATCATTATTAACTCTAGTATTAACACCGGAACAGCCATGGTGGGGTCATTTGAGTGTGAGTAAAAAGAATGTTATATCTTTGCACTCGATCAAATTTCAGGACCCTCCTTTCATGACTTTTCCTAGATATGTGCCTTCTACTACAAGGAATCCTTACATTTTCAAAATCAGCGAGAACCAGCCTAGGGCCTGGACGCAGCGCATGGAAAATGACAACAAGCATCATAGTTGGTTCACTCTTCTGCTGAGCAGTGGACATTTCCTGGTCATCATCCCCGATGTGATTGTGCTGTAATAACCAACTCCAACAATTACTATCATTGTGTCATGCCAAACATAATGGCCAGCCGACTACCATTCTACAGGGTGGCTCCAGCTACAACACATAGCTAGTGATTTGGTGCCAAAATAACTGTTTGTCTGGTGTCAACATAATAAGCAGTTTTGTGTTCATCCTGAGTGTGTTTAACAGTAGGCAATGGCTTGAAGCTACAGAGAGATAGGAATAGACTTAGACTTAGAGACACTGATCTGTTCCTAGTTGTTTCCAGTTGTGGAGGGTCAGCTGATCCTAGACTTGTGAGTGTGTGTAACGGCAGCCTGTACGCAGATAGATACACCATGCCCTTCATACGCACTGGAAAGAAAAAAGCATTTTTGTCTCGCTCTATACCCCAACAGTTTGGATTTGAATTCAACATTTGATATCAAACCTCATAGTAATTGTATGATTTCAAATTCAAGTTGTTGGACTATAGAGCTAAAAAAGAGTAAATATTATTTTTTAAATACTTTCCAATACTTTTAGAGGGCACTGTACTCCAGTGATCCTACAGCTGACGACGCACTGGAAGCGTGCAGTGGTGAAACACTGATGTGCCCAAATCCAGCTGATGCCTTTACATCCACCCTCTCTCACACACACACACACCCCTTCCCCTCCCCCTCGCCCCTCCCCCCTTGTCTCTGCACAGATGGCACACCTGGATTCTCTGGCTGCCTCCCTCCAGGGCCCTGTCGGCACTCTCTGTCCTAGACTGCTGCCTGTCCGATGGGGCACAGCCAGCGTATTTGGGTGGGCACAGGAGACCCCCCCCCCCCCACACACACACACACAACTTTTGTGCCACACTCACTCTAACACAGCTGAGACCCACTGGGGTACACAAGGCCACAACACTCGCACGCAAAAAAGTTTGTCTCGTGTCATCTCTCTATGTAACAAGACATTGAGAGAGTAATACTAGTACACCCCTGTCACAGGGAAGGCAGACATTGGAGGACGGGCTCATTGTGGTGTACGGAGCAGACGTGTTTGATACCATCCCTCATTTCATTCTATAATAATAATAATAATCATAATCATAATCATAATAATACAGTAATACATTAGACTTATATAGCGCTTTTCTAGACACTCAAAGACGCTTTACAAACTGAAAAGATCGAGTAGTAATAATAAAAGGACACAAGAAATAAATAAAAGAAAGTATAGGGGCCTAATTAAGGTAGTGCTGGGGACACATGGGAAGGGGAGGGGGTTAACTGGTGAAGGCAAGCTTGAAGAGGTGGGTTTTGAGGGCCTGTTTAAATGTTGGGAGGGTGTTGGCCTGTCTGATGTGGTTGGGGAGGGCGTTCCAGAGGGACGGGGCTATAGATTACAATAAGCCCGTCCTTCGACTTCTGGACTTGCAGTCTCGGAAATGAGCTGTTGTGCATGCACGATTTTGAAGAGGCAGCCACCGGAGACAGAAAGGAGAAAATGGATGAGCACTCACCTCAAACACCCCCTTGCCAGTCACAACATGTTTGAATACAAACCGAGTATCGGGTAGGACACTCCATTTTAGAAACGGGACCAAAACTGCGTTCGGAAATGAAATATTTCTTTCAAGGGATCTCATTCCCTTCTTCGGCGTATGGGTAGTTGTTTTCCTCTCCACTCCACCAGGCTCGGGGCCGAGGGGCTACCCTTTTACCACCCCGAGGCCTGGTTGAGGGGCTCACCCGGGCTATATTTCTGGACACCCCTCCAGAAGCCACGTCATCGTCTCGTCATCTAATACTCTCATTCCCTGATGGATACTGATTACACGTGGTCATTTCCACCATTAGGACGCTTTTAGAAAGCTTAAATGTTCCATGTTGGCCTTCTAATGTTGCTGGTATTAGAGTTGAGTGTGTTAGTGCTGCACATTGTTCTGGGTTGGCCCATGGGTCAGAATAGGCCAGCTGGGTCCAGCTGCAATAACATCCAGTAGTTTCCATTAGTCTCTCTGGCAGTTCCCCCAGCTACGTGCTATGTGTTCTCCCAGGCAGGTACAGTACGGTACATGTTCTATATGTGTTCTAAATGTGTTCTACCGTACATGTGTTCTACTGTACATGTGTTCTACATGTGAACCTCCCCAGCTACATCATGTGGTCACATAACGGAGATAGTTACGTTTGAGTTATGACCATTATGTGGGATTTGGTTGACATATACAGCAAGTCTTTATTCAACAGAAAACTCAGGTGAGATCAACTGTGTTAAATTATGTTGAGACATCCAAGACTGTGTCTGTCTGTATGCCTGTCTGCCTGCCTGCCTGCCTGCCTGCCTGCCTGTCTGTCTGTCTGTAAAACATGGCGTCATAAAAGCTAAGCCTAACCGCTACTTTCTGTATGTCTGTGCAAGACACTCCCATTATCCTGTGTTAGAGTGTGTGTGGTGCTACTCAACCGTCCTCTGAGACCCTACAGAGCAGGAAGATCCTCAGTGGTTCGATCTAATGGACAATGGAAAGATCTTAAAAGCCTACTAGAGCATCACATCTCACTAAATGGATGCGCTTGTTCACTTACGGTCAATTTAATCACTTTGAGCAAAACATTTCTAGGATAAAACTTTTCTCTGTGAGAGGATGAGAACGAACCTTTAGATATCTTGGGTAAATGGACTGCACTTATATAGCGCCTTATTCCAAAGTGCTTTACGATGGCCTCTTATTCACCCCTTCACATACCAATGGCGGCAAGCTACCATGCAAGGCGCCGGCCCGCCCATTGGGAGCAATTTGGAGTTCAGTGTCTTGAGCAAGGACACCTCGACACGTGGAGCTGGGGATCGAACCGATGACCTTGCGATCATTAGACGGCAGCTCTATCTCCTGAGCCACAGCCGCCCCCCAAGCAGCTAAGAAAGCTTTTAAAGCCTTGCATCTCTCCCCCAATGACCAAGCAGACATTCTATGTTGTGTTTCTTTCTTTCTATCTTTCTTTCTTTCTTTCTTTCTTTCTTTTTTTTAAGTCCGTCTGCATTTTGGGAAAAGAGAAATCTGAAGGCTCTGCTCTTGTTTAAATGTAACAGTATAATGAGGAAAAGACAAACTTGAGATACCGACAGCAGCATCAATCAGCACCCAATCGTGTCCTACATAACAGTATTCTGAGCTGTGTAATTATTCAGAGTTAGAGTTGTCAACGACAGTTACACAACAACCGTCTCCTGCCAAGACACTGAAATAAGGCTGAAATATGATCTGCAGTAGATAAGTAGACTGAAGTACAGTACAGTCGGGATTTTGACAGACTGATATTCTTAACTCATCTTTGGACTGAAGGGTATTTACCTCCAAGTCAAATATGTTTTTGGCAGAAATATTTGAAAAACGATATGCTATATCTGCTATAGCAAATACTTTTTTACTTTGGCAAAGGCCTGCTGTGATCGGGCCATTTTATGGCAACCAGCGAAGTGTGTCGTAACTGTTTTCATCTCTGAACTTTGGCAGCGAAAGAGCACCAGACGAGAGCGGACTAGGAGCCATCTGTCCCTGCTGACCCCCCTCTGTCTCACCACACCACAGCTAGTCTACTATGCCTGACTCACACCAACGAAGACCAGCATCGCAAAGAGACCTATTACCAAATCATTATCCATTGCCACACCATCACATCATGTTCTGCTATCATTACACCAGACAAATTGCAGAACCGCTCCAAAGCAGTTAGCATAAATAATTGTAGATGCTTGTGCATGTGTGTTTGAGTTTGTGTGTGTGTTTGAGTTTGTGTGTGTGTGTGTGTGAGAGTTTATGTGTATGTGTTTGTCCCTGACCTTTCCTGTGCAGATGCTTACTGTACGTCATCCTACCTCGTCTCCTCTTCCTCACTCTCTATCACTCTCTATCATCATCAGCCACAGTGGACAATTTCCACAGCTTCCTAAACAATCCATACACCCTCATAGTAGTTACTGTCGCTTCACATAAACATTGATATCTCACTTTCATGAATAGGTTATGAGTTCTCTCAGCAGCCGGGCCACATAAATTGGGCCCTTGAAGACTTTGATTCAGATTTCAGATTTATTGTCCTCGAGAGTAAATACTTTCCACAGCTCACAGTACACACACACAATCTTATGTAGCCTGTTTTAGTAACCCTAACCCTAAGTACTAAAATAGGGTTCTTAATTTGTGACTGTTGGGCCAGCCTTTGAAGAACCCTTTACGGTTCCACATAGAACACTTTTGGGTTCCATGTTGAACCCTTTCCACAGAGGGGAACCCTAAATGGAACCCACAAGGCTCTACACATGGATCCCAAAGGGGTTCTTCAAAGGGTGCCCCTACCCTACGGGCATGGGGCGGCTGTGGCTCAGGAGGTAGAGCCGGCGTCTAATGATCGCAATGTCGGTGGTTCTGCGATTCGATCCACGGTTGGCCACGTGTCGAGGTGTTCTTGGACAAGACACTGAACCCCAAATTGCGCCCAATGAGCGGGCCGGTGCCTTGCATAGAGCTTGCCGCCATTAGTGTGTGAATGGGTGAATAAGAGGCTATTGTAAAGCGCTTTGGAATAAGGCGCTATATACTGTAAGTGCAGTCCATTTAGGCACAAAGGAAGAACCCTATTTTTATTGCAGTAGTGATGGAATGTTGGCATATAGCAGCACAGGGATGAATATGAAACAGCCCTTGAGGGTACAGAACATAATAAGCAGTTGGATGGGGGAGGCACAAACATGTAATAACATTATGCCTTCCGTTGAGGCGTATGCTATTTTTATTACAACATCGTAAAAAAAAAAAAATCCCAAGCATTTTCTTTGTAACAAAGGTGGATATTATAACATCCTGAGCCCCCACAACATCATATTGCGTTTATTTATTTTTTTACATCATTTGAACTCAAGTGTTCCTTTGTTTATTTTACGAGGGGCCTTGCTTGATTGGTTGGCTGCCTACATCTTCGCCAGCCAATCACTCTCCTTTGGGGTAAGAGGGGAAGTCACATCGGAGCTGCGCAATCAATCCTGAGGGTTGGGAAGGACACAGGTTCAAAAGGTCAAAGAGAAGCTAAGCTACACTTGGATATGATCAAGGCAGCGGACAATACACCAGAATGGTTAGCCTATCTATCTAGTCTCGTTACAGAAACAAGAGATGAATAGCACCTGCCAAAGCCAGAGAGCCACGGCCCATCAGCCTAAATGGGAACGGCCCTGAATGACGCCTGTTTTCCATTTGTAAAGCCCAGTGCTGTTCTCATCAGTCTGCCTCTCTTATCTGTGTGCCCTGCTGCATTTAGCTCAGGACACACGTGAGACTCAATCAATACAGAGACACAGGAATTATGACACAAGCTCCTTTGATTATTTTTTATTTTATTTTTGCGTTGGAACACAACGCAATATGAATCTGATCCACTGCATACATAAGACTCACATGATGGCTATGCTTAAAGAGGCGATCTGGGATTCAAACAAACAAACAAAAACGGTCTCCCAAACACTTTTTGGGGAAACAGCTGAGGGATCGGGCTGGCTATGGTTTTGAAACTATTTGGTGACGTTGTTGACATACAGTGACATTGTTTACAACAAAAAAAGAAAAGCGTATATGTTGGGTTCTGATGGGGTAAGACAGTCAAACTACAGAAAGCTCATGGGGATTTATAAATTATATTCTTCAAAAATCAATGGCTATATATCATTCATTTAAACAGATGTACTAATCCCAGATTTCCCAGAAATGATAATAATCCTAGAAATGATGGCAGGTGACATCAACAACAACAACAACAGTATGGCATATTAATGGAAGATCACCCAGAATACGGGCCTGTTCTGCTAGACTGCCCAACAGTACAATATTGGTCTCTGACGGCTGAGCAGCATCCTCTCCACAGACCCCTCCTCTCCCTGATTGGACATTGACCCATTGTGAGGGTCAACACCTGAGGGTGTCCATCCATCACAGAGAGCTGACTGCCCACCAAGGCTGAGCCCCGGGAGAGCCTCACCTCCATACAAGCCTCCGCTAGAGCTAGAGCATCCACGCCAGCGGGGAGGCTGGTGGAGGTAGGAATCGGAGGACGGGCTCATTGTAATGCGTGGAATGGAATGAGGAACGATATCAAACATCCGATCATTCTACTCCCAGCAGCCTCTCCTGATCCACGTGTTACAGTACGGTCAAGGTCACACCTGAGAGAGAGAACTAATGACCTATAACGAGACACATAATGGCATACTAATAACAGGCAGCTAAGCAGGCAATGCTAAGAGCGCATCAAACCTTAACGTTTTACATCCAGCCTGACGTTGCGACATCACGTGTTACCGTGGTTCTAAACGTCTGCCTGCTCATCCTCCGCTAAACCTGCATTCAGCTTAATAAATCTCATTAAGCCGACATCAAACGCTCAAACGCTTGCCTGAACCATCGCTAAATCAAGACGGTGGCGTCTTTCTTCTCCTGCGGGGATTCTAATGCCCCTGTCAGCCTGGGAGAGACACACCGCGACGGTCAGGTGGTCACACGCTTCATTCACTCCGCCCACCCCTCTAACCTTCAGACGCACCCCCCCCCCCCCCCCCCCCCCCCTGCACACACCTGTTTACTGGACTGGTTTGTATAAGCAAATGGGGCCTGTTGATTTCTGCAACTCGACTTGGCTTGTCAGGAACATTCCGAGCTCTCAAGATGGCAGACAGCTGACAGAGACAGACTCAGCAGCACTAGCAACTCATATCTCTCTTTCTCGCTGGAGCCACAGTCACTGTTAGCTTAGTGGGTTATTAGTTCACTCATAGGGGGAGGGGGGGGGGGGGGCAGTCTTCTATGAGAGGGCTCACTGTAGCTGTAGAGCACACACGTGTTTGATACCATTCCTTATTACATTCCACGCATTACAATGAGCCCGTCCTCCGATATCTACCTCCACCAGCCTCCACTGATCTCACTCCCATGCATCTCCCTGTCTCTCTCTCTTTCAGTCTCTCCCCTCTCTCTCTCTCTCTCTCTCTCCATCTCTCTCTTGCTCTCTCTTTCCACCTCTCTCTCTCAGCCTCCCTCTCTCTCTCTTTCATCTCAATCCCCTGTATCCTCTCACAGTCACTCAGCCCTCCCTCCTCCTCCTTTCCCCTGTCTCTCTCTCTGTACAGTATACTGCATTTATTTTCTTCTCTTCTCTTCCTTCCTTTTCTTCTCTCTCTTCCTGGTTCAGCACATTCTGCTTGACCTTGATATCAGTGATGGATTCCCAACACAAGCCAGTGAGCTCATCTGGACTCAGAGGCCAGGGGAGGCCAGTGGAGGTAGAAATCGGAGGACGGGCTCATCGTAATGCATGGAATGGAATAAGGAATGGTATCATTGATACCATTCCTCATTCCATTCCCTGCATTACAATGAGCCCCATTCCTCGTTCCATTCGCTCATTGCCCCGTCCTCCGATTTCTACCTCTGCCAGCCTCCCTTGTCAGAGACATACAGTACACTGTCCATAAATCCTGCCCAGTGTACCCCAGGTAAACACAGCATCCATCAAGCCATAGACCACACCACCACAGGGCTAAGATTGCCCCTTTGAACTTCAGTCAAAGCCTTCACAGGAACTAACTGTATGGAACGATGTTTCTTTCGTTTGTTACGTAAGTCAAGATTCTGTTCTACAATTATTACACACTTTTATTTGAGTGTTTTCTACTACCCTGTAGTCCTAAAATAGCCCACTAAACCATCAAACAATCAACGCTGAATATACATTCAGTATGACACATTAATTAGGCTGAGTGCTTTGCTTTCTCTGTCGTAGCTGGAGAGACTGTTTGAATGTATTCAGGCACTGGGTATTGTGGTGGGTGTTTGTGTGAGTGTGTGTGTGTGTGTGTGTGTGTGTGTGTGTGTGTGTGTGTGTTTAGTATCAGGCACCACACGCTGCAGTGACCAGAGGCACATTCTCCAGAGATATTACACAGAACCACACAGCTGTAATACCATTCCCACCTTGAAGCCACCATCAACCTTTCTCTAACACCCAACATCATACAGCCCAGCACTAGCTTGTTAGTTAGTTACTGGACCAACCCATCACTTTCTCTTTTGCTTGAACTGTACTTCACTGTAACACACGCCACTGTATCCAAAATGTCACTATGCAGAAAAACACTATGGAGAAAATATGATGAACATTTAAGGTTTTTTTATCCAAGAGAAAAACATTAGGCTAGATTATGTTGCTGAGGATTTCTCGCCCCTGTGGGTGTGTTGTAAACCATAAGGCAGTGACACAGCAGTGTAACCATCTGAACGAACTGCACTGAACTTCCAATTAGAGTTAGAAAAACATTATTATCTACACAAAATGTGATTTGTTCCCCCGCTTCGGCTTAACAGAAATATGGGATTGACATTGAAACAAAAAACTTTAAAACATCATTAGGAGCACCTCAACCTTGCTGACACCCAAGTTTGAGACCTTGTTGAGTTCTAGTTTGGAAAAGCCTGGAGAAATCCTTTGCAGAAAGTAGCTACTAAGCTAAGGGGTCGAAACCCATTTGAAATGAGTGAAGCATCACGACACGATTGGTTAAACCAATCAACTACCTTGCTTGGTCGGAGGTCCAAAAAAAGATAATTACGTTTTTCCTTCAGGTTTTCTTCCATTTTCTTCAATGTTGCAAGCTAGCATAGAAAACAACTCTCTGCTAAATAGTCCTAGCCGGTCGGAAAAGTCAACACACATAACAACAAGCAACCATTCAACCGCATGTGGGTGGGAGGGCTCTTGGAATGTTACAGTCAATGAAATTCCAAGCACATTCTCCCATCGCTCCATCTAGTTCAACCCAAGCCAGATCGGCTAATCAAAGATTCTCCACACCTCCAACGGAGGCATGAGAACAACGTGATTTGGAGGTAAGGGTACGCGTGACAAGGAGAACCTCATTATCGATCTCTAATCCAAGGTTCTAACCACACCGCTGCACCAGCAGGAATGTAGAACAGCTGAAATGGAAACAAAAGAGACAAACAAAGAGAAAACAAATGAAAGAAACAGCAAAACACTGAATGCCATTTGTGTGAGGCACATATTTGGCGAGAGAGCAACACCAAATGCGTGCGGGTAGATTGTCTAGATAGGGTCATGGGGGAAGAATGCATTTCTCTCTAATCATGAATCTGTGTCTCTGATCCCAGGAGAACGTATTTCATGTCCCCACCCCACCCCCCACCCCGCCATAGTGGGCTATTGCTCCTCCTCCTCCTCTCATCCCCGGAGATCACTGGTTGTACTGGTAGTGTCTGCTGTATGATTACCATCGATCTGTCCACAGCTCAGTCCAGTTCCCAGGCGGGACACAAGGCCAGGCTCAAGAGTCACAGACCCAGAGAGAGAGACCTATCCTGGGGTACCGGCTCAGCCACAGTGGAGGCAGTAAGGAGGGTGCACCAGGGCACCACTGAGTCAAATCAAATTCAGAATTGAACGCGAAAATGACACAAAGAGAATGACTTTCTCTTTGTGTCAACTATTCAGTTCTTTCACTGTATAGTGGCTTGGCTCTCATAGACATGGACATTGAAACGTGAAGATAAGCTGTTGTGGTATCAATCGAAGGGTCCAAAAATGTGACAGCAGCTGGTGAAAGCAGGAACAAGTCGGCAACCGACCAAATGTTCAGACTTTTATTCTGAAAATGTTAAATAAATGTCAACGTTGTTAAAAATCTATGAAACACTCACTAGTCAAGCCAAAATACTGCAATCCCCACTACTACCTAGTTAGTGTAGAGTAGTGGGGATTACTCACCGAATCAATTACATTGCAGTAATTGTAGTTTTGGCTTGACTAGCGAGTCTGTCAACAACGTTGACGTTTATTTAAAATGTTCAGAATAAAGGTCCGCATCCACATTTTGATTGGTTGCCGACTTGGTCCCGGTTTCACCAGCTGCTGTCACTAATGAAATGTAGAGGAACAGGTACTGGACATGTGGTGGTGGTGTACTAGTGGTTCCGCTGGAGGCAGAATGGCAGGTGGTGGTTGCAATCAAGCTGATGAAGAAAGTGGTGAGAGGGGGGTTGGTCGTGTGTGTGTGTGTGTGTGTGTGTGTGTGTGTGTGTGTGTGAGTGAGTAAGTGAGTGTGCATGTATGTGTGGGCTAAATAATTACCCTGCAACACCCTCTGTGTCCCAGGTCCCTTGGGCTCAACATACTAGTGTAGGGGAAAGGACCATTTCAATAGGCGGGGTTGTCAGATAATATATATGGATAAAAACACACACCAGAACACACTTATACTGTACAAAAACGTATCCATGTTTGTATTCTCACCATGCATGTACAATACATTTAACAAAGTGCTACACGGAATGATGGGCCTTAGAATAGATGAGAGGGGGGATGGGAGCATGGTTGTGGTGGGAGGGTGTGTGTGTATGTGTGTGTGTGTGTGTGTGTGTGTGTGTGTGTGTGTGTGTGTGTGTGTGTGTGTGTGTGTGTGTGTGGAGGGGGGTTGGCATGTTTAGGAGACTGATGGAGGAGGCCTGGCCTTGATACACAGTGGGGGATTAATGAGTGTGATGATGTTGGGGCAGGTGGCTGTGACACACAAGCACGCACACACACGCGCGCACACACACACACACACACACACACACACACACACACACACACACACACTGCTAGAACGGCTGATGACGAATTGTGCCGAGATAAGCCGGACTGAAGTATATGTGTGTGTGTGTGTGTGTGTACGTGGGGGGACCAGGATACAATCCTATGTGAGAGAAGAGTAAGGGGAGGGGGCTTTAGCAGCGAGTAGAGGAGAGGGGGGTTGGGGGGCCGGAGCCAGGAAAGGAACACAGGCTTGGGGGAGGTGGGCTCTACAGTAGCTGCTGTTGATGAAAGACGGGGAGGACTCATCACTGAATTAATGTGTGTGTGTGTGTGTGTTTTCTCTTCTACACACAATCTTCATCTCTCCACTGCACCCCCACTTCTTTGTGCCTCTCCTCTCCTCTTATTTACCTCTACCCCTGCCCTTACACCATGACCTCTGTAATCCTCTTTCATTTCCTCTCCTTTCCTATCTGACCCTTTATTCTCTTCTCATCTCTCCAACTCTCTATTATCCTTCTCTCTTCTCCTCTCCTCTCCTCTCTTCTCCTCTCCTCTCTTCTCCTGTCCTCTCCTCTCCTCTCCTGTCCTCTCCTCTCCTCTATTCCTCTCCTGTCCTTTCCCCTCCTCTACTCTTCTCTCCTGACCTTTCCTCTCCTCTCATCTCTCCTTTCCTCTCCTCTATTCCTCTCCTGTCCTCATCCTTCTTCCTGATTCTCCTCTATTCCGCTTCTCTCCTCTCTTGCCAACCCACCATGAGCACCTCATTAAACAGCATTATCACTCTACTGTACAGCCATAGATCACCCAGGCCAGCCCCTTCCTTCTCTCTCTCTCTCTCTCTCTCTCTCTCTCTCTCTCTCTCTCTCTCTCTCTCTCTCTCTCTTTCTCTCTAAGATCTATAAACCCATTCTCCAAGCTTAGGAACTATTCTACTGTAACCTAATGATACTGCACTGGACTGTCCTCCACTGTATGTAAAGCAGCAATGTCTTCCTATCAAAGCTAGAATGATACAGTATCATGATACAGGAAGTAGGTTCTTCCATTTTCATACTAAGCAGAATTCCTAATGTATGCATTGATTTATAATGCAAAATATGCAAAAGGGCTTTATCACACTCATCTCTCTCTTCTATATGTTTCTACATACAGGCCTCTCATTTCCCTCGCAGTGAAGTCGAGCGATGCTATATATTATGGTTTATTATTATTTCCAGTAAGAAATAAATCAAAAGACAGTGGTGTGGAGATGAGTGTTGAAGAGATCTGGTTAGCATTACAATGTGTAACGAAACAAAGAAAAGATAATGATGTTATTTCAGTCTGTAGTTGGCAGTTGGAATTCCTGTCAACCAAGCTTGATCCCAGAGATAGACGGTTTGTGGGCGTGCTGCATCAGCTGATCAGCCTATCAGCCTGTCAGACAGAGCATGATGTGGACCAATCATACGGCGGTATCCCAGGACGACCAGAGAGCTGAGAGAGAGAGAACGCCACTCACCTTCAAATGACCTGTAGGCATACAAGCAGACATCTCTCTCTCTCTCTCTCTCTCGCTTGCGCTTTCTCTCTCCACTCTCTCTCTCTACTCTCTCTCCCCACTCTCTCTCTCTCTCTCTCTCTCTCTCTCTCTCTCTCTCTCTCTCTCTCTCTCTCTCTCTCTCTCTCACACACTCCATCTCCATCTCCAATGATGACATGAAAGCAACGCAATTTGAGCTTATACTATTCACAGTTACAGTACATTTGGCAGCGACACCTTCCGTGTGCTGCTCTACTACACGAGGCCAGATCAGATACCAGTGGTGGTATCATTTAGTTCTAACAGACTGAATATACACAAACGCACACACACACACACACACACACACAAACACACACACACACACACACACACACACACACACACACACACACACACACACACACACACACACACACACACAGACACAAACACACACACACACACACACACACAAGTCTACCACACCAGTAGGACAAACGCACACACACACACACACACACACACACAAACACACACACACCAGTCTTCCTAGTTCTTAGTCTCCAGTTACAGAGCTTCAGTGCAGATCACACCAGCTTTCCCTTAGTTGCTCGACAGGACCCCCTAGATGCCGTGCCTGGTCGATCGATAATCAGAACAATCCTTATGACACGGTCTGAAAGCCCCTTAGAGGCTGTGTCTGCTGTATCAGACGCAGGGAGGGGGAGACACTGTAAATATCTCAGGATAGGCCAGTATCAGCAGATCCGGGAATGTGGCTAAGAGCTGGGAACACCGCGACGGAGGAGGAGGGTGGTGGAGGAATCAGGACAGGCTCATCGTAATGCACGGAGTGGAATGAGGAACGATATGGATTGAGGAATGTAAATGTTTGATTTGATTACCATTCCTCATTATAATGAGCCTGTCCTCCGATTTCTACCTCCACCAGCCTCCCCTGCTACACATGTGTGTGTGTGTGTGTGGGGGGGGGGAGGCGGGGGGGGGGTTAGAGTGCTAGTCGTTTAGTCTGATGACTGGCCCGTCCATTTGACTGATAGGCCTTTCTATAGGTTACAACTGTACCCCGGGGACTGGTCCTGGATCAGCCACAGCACACACACACACACACACACACACACACACACACACACACACACCACAATGCTGCGTTCTTGGGATAGGGACCACTCAGGGTGTAAAAGGGTCTTTAGAGAGAGAGGGACCTTTCCTATAAACTGTCAGAATCCCACACTGACTCCTCCACAGCAGTAAAAGGCATTTCTGTCGGAGAGGGACTGCAGAGTGTCAGGTTGGAGCTAATTTGAGAATATCCTTTGGCAGCTTAAAATAATATTCTCAAATTAGCTCCTGCCATAGTATCTTACTCATAGCAAACATCACAAAGCTTAGTCACACCTAGCTCTGTTTTGAGGAGGCTAAAATCATTATGTCAAAACACAGCGTGGTCTACTGTGGGAGCTGTGCAGTACACAATCACATCCAGGGGAGGCTAGTGGAGGTAGACATCGGAGGACAGGGCAGGCTGGTGGAGGTAGACATCGGAGGACAGGGGAGGATGGTGGAGGTAGACATCGGAGGACAGGGGAGGCTGGTGGAGGTAGACATCGGAGGACAGGGGGAGGCTGGTGGAGGTAGACATCGGAGGACAGGGGAGGATGGTGGAGGTAGACATCGGAGGACAGGGGAGGCTGGTGGAGGTAGACATCGGAGGACAGGGGAGGCTGGTGGAGGTAGACATCGGAGGACAGGCTCACTGTAATACATTGGCTCACTGTAATGGGGATAATTCCATGCATAACAATTAGCCTGTCCTCCGATTTCTACCTCCACCAGCCTCCTCTGATCATATCACAGCAAAACACCGCTGTCATACCTCTCTGGTATTTTGAATGATAAAATGCTGGTACTTTATAACAACAACTGGCCGAGCCATTTTCACCTACGAATTCGTTCCTCTGACCAAAAAAACGTCCACATTTTTTTTGCTGATTGCCTCTGCAAAGATAATCCTAAACAAACACAACTGCACTTTTTGCACAAGTCTCTGAACTTCAATATTTCATTTTAACCATTTAGTAGACACTTTTATCCAAAACGACTTGCAGTCTCCCTGGAGTAACTTACGGCTAAGTGCCTTACTCAAGGGCACACTAATGGTGGTGTTCCCAGGTGGGATTTGAACTCATGACCTTCTGATCACCACTCCAACTCACTATCCACTACTAGGCCAACACTAACCCAATATTGCATACGACATATTGACATCATTGTGTTCATGTGTCTGTAAATGTTTCTATCGAAATTCAAATTTAATGGACAATAACGTTTTCTGAATTACAATAACGAATCTGAATTCACGACCCTTCTGTTTGGCACGTTTGTCAAAGTCACACTTGCCGGCAGCCATCTTGGTGACAATTGCGTAACACTGGGAGGAGTTCCCAATGCCAATTCAATTAGCTTGGGTACGCATGAGAGCAGAATTCATTAACCTCCATCTTTATCGAATGGGGGGAGGGGGAGGGAGGATGGGGGGTGGAAGGGGAGGGAGGGAGGGGTGGTCAGATCAATGAAGGCAACGCACATTCTGCCTTTGTTTCATTTGTCTCATAAACTGATAGACATGTGTGTGTGTGTGTGTGTGTGTGTGTGTGTGTGTGTGTGTGTGTGTGTGTGTGTGTGTGTGTGTGTGTGACAGAGAGAGACAGAGAGAGAGAAAGAGAGAGAGAGAGAGAGAAAAGGTTGGTGGAAGATAGAGGGAGAAAGAGAATGAGGTAGGGAGAGGGAGAGAGAGATAGAGAGAGAGAAAGAAGTCAAGGTAGGCAAGAGAGATAGAGAATGGAAGGAGGGAAGAAAGGCAGGGATGATTCCCATTTTGTGACCTACAGTAGCCTGCACCATGTGCTCTCTCTCTCTCTCTCTCTCTCTCTCTCTCTCTCTCTCTCTCTCTCTCTCTCTCTCTCTCTCTCTCTCTCTCCTAACAGCGGGGAACGTTAGGTTCCTCCCCTCATCCCTCCAGACTGATTCCTCCAGGGTCTCCTTCTCCTCCCCCCAGGGAGCCACTGTTGCCATGGACGCGCTTTTAGGGACTCCAGGGCTCTTTGCTGAGCCTGCGAGATGATAGTATTATACCAGGGGAGGCTGGTGGAGGTAGAGATCGGAAGACAGGCTCATTGTAATGCATTAAACCGAATGAGGAATGGTATCAAACACACAATGTCTACTTCCACCAGCCTCCTCTAAGATGGTGATATTATACAGTATAGGCACTATGATAACAATGTCATGTAATATGGTAAGAAGAGAGGGTCCCCCCCATGTATCCCCTCCTACCACCCCAGCTCCCGACACTCTCTCTGGGCTTGGGTCCCCTGGCCTCTCCCTGGTTCCACCTAAACGTGTGGGGGGTCGGTGCGGGGTAGAGTATCCCCCCCAAGGCCATTTCTGATAGCCCCATGCGTCGCAGCTCTTTGGGGGGTGGGAGAGGTTAACGTCCCCCTCTGCCAAAAGCAATCCTCCAGACACCACACACTCCATTAGGCCCATAGTGAACTGACTGATGCCTGATAAGAAGGACAGACTCCTCCATCAGCAGTTTCCCTCCATTTCTCCATTTCTCTCTCTCTCTCTCCCTCTCTCTCCCCCTCCCTCTCTCTCTCCCCCTCCCTCCTGCTCTCTCTCTCCCCCTCCCTCCTGCTCTCTCTCTCTCTCCCTCCCTCCCACTGTCAGTGGGCCAGCAAGCAGACAAGAGTAAATGATGCACGCCAAGGGCAGCCAAGCCCATCAGGTAGGATAAAACAGGACGTGAAATAAACAGTGTGGCCTTCAGTCAAAAGGACTGAAGTCCTGTGAGCCAGAGTTAGAGGGCTGTGGTTTGGTGTCCTGATCCTCAGGGCGTTAATGGACATTAGCTTTGTGGTATCTGATGTTTGTGTATTCAATAGTAAACCCATTATTTTTCTTGATAAAAGGAGAGCAAGAGAGAGAGAGAGATGGGGGGAAGAGACAGACAGAAGAACAGGGAGAGTGTGAGGACAGGGGTAGGACACCACCCACAGTAGGAAGGGAAAAGTGATTATCCAAGTGGAGCGTCCGATATTTCCACAGGCAATCAATAAATGGAGAAGAGCTCTGTCTGCTGCACATGAGATATGAGTCTCAATAATTATGATAATAATATCTCCCATAAAGGATCAGGATCCAACACACGCACAAGCCCACACACACACACACACACACATACACACACGACACGCACACACACACACGCACACACACACACACACACAACACGCACACACACACACAACACGCACACTACACACACAGACAAGGATTAAATCATCAGTCACCTTTGGATGGTGTTTTTAATCAAGTAAAAATGATTTCAATATTCATTTATAGTGTCCAAGTTGAGGTCAAATAATGACAATACATTGTTCTATAGCAACATTTGCAACCAACCACCTACGAAGAAACACAAAGACAACAAATGTCATCCTTCTGAAATAGTCCTATAGTGGATCCCTATAGCATCCGCATTTATAGTTTAAAGCAGTGCTTCACATCCAAACCCAGTGTTCTCTATGCTATTTACAAACTCAAAACCACTTGTCCAGCTAGAAAAACAGGGTGATGTGCATCTAGTCGATAGAAGAAGAGGGGGGAGATAACCCATCATATGAAGAGCTTTGTCATCAATAAATCACATCAGCATGAATTATACATGTCTGTCTGTGCAGCCACGCATGCAGTGCCACTCTGCATGGGACCATAACACAAGCACAAAC
The DNA here is from genome assembly GCF_963989245.1 of Nansenia antarctica. Taxonomy (NCBI): domain Eukaryota; kingdom Metazoa; phylum Chordata; class Actinopteri; order Argentiniformes; family Microstomatidae; genus Nansenia; species Nansenia antarctica. Next base: position 102,659,497 of record NC_137674.1, read on the forward strand.
ACATACGAAGAAACGGTTCAGAAACCTGACCCTTTGGATCTCTGTAGCAACATTGGAGAGAATTTGGATCGGTACCATAGCATCGGGACCAGTCATGGGATCAGTGTTTTTGGATCTCAGTGTTCTCAATCATCAGAGACAGAGGCAGAAGAGACAGACAGAGACAGAAGCAGAGACAGAGGCAGAGAGAGAGAGAGAGAGACAGAGGCAGAGACAGATAGAGAGAGAGAGAGAGAGAGAGAGAGAGAGAGAGAGAGAGAGAGAGATAGAGAGGCAGAGACAGAGACAGTGACAGAGGCAGAGGCAGAGGCGGAGACAGAAAGTGTGAGAGAGAGAGAGAGAGAGAGAGAGAGAGAGAGAGCGAGAGAGAGAGTAAGAGAGAGGGGCAGAGGCAGAGGTAAAAGCAGAGAGAGGCAGAGACAGGGACAGTCAGAGACAGAGGCAGAGAGAGACAGAAACAGAGAGACAGAGAGAGAGAGAGAGAGACAGCGACAGACAGAGACAGAGAGAGAGAGACAGAGGCAGACAGAGAGAGAGACAGAGACAGAGACAGAGACAGATACAGACAGGTGGGAGAGGAGCCGCTTCCACTGGTAATCAGACCATGGTGGAGACTGAACAGCGACATGCCAAGTGTGACCTTACCGCTACTCTCTAGGACAAGGCCTGTCTGTCACTCAGTGTTAACAGGTGAAATCACAACCTGACTCTAACTGTTACATACACAGAGTATATTAGACACACACACACACACACACACACACACACAGGCACGTGTGCAGATACACACACTTAGAAGCAACGCGTTGAACACAAGGCAGCTTATAGAGAGAGAGAGAGGGTGAGCACACACTCAACCACAAATAGATCTGAGGAGATGGTCTGCCCAGCATACCAAGTGTGTGTGTGCGTGTGTGTGTGTGTGTGTGTGTTATATTTTTAGTGTGTGTGTGTCAGTGTTATGAACACAATGGGGGGGGGTGTACGTGGCTGAGCCCGGAGTCACGCTCGACTCTGGTGATGCTAGCTAGCTAGGTACCTTTTTCTTTTGTTCCCGGGACTCCAGAGTCTTGAGTCTCTTGGTCTTCCTCTTCTTCTCTTTCTCGTCCTCGATGGCGTTGACATCTATGTCCCGGTTCTTCTTCAGTTGGGAGGCTGCATGAGCCATGGCGGAAGGAGAAGAAGAACAAGAACAAGAAGAAAAAAAAACACAGCACAAATCCCTGGGAAGTTCCCCTGACTAACCAAAGATCTCAGAGAGAAAAGGAGGAAAGAAAATGGAAGAAAAATGGAAGAAGCAAAAAAAAAAGATAGGAATCCCTCCTCCTGAAAAGGAGAGTGTAGGAGAGTAAGAATCCTTTCTTCTGGTGAGGCGTCGGGGAGAAAAGAGGAGAAAGCAGATGTCCCTTCCCTCCGTTTGGAGTCCTCCGTTGGCAGTGTAAAGGTGGGGTATCCAGGAGGAAGAGAGCGAGGGAGCGAGAGAGGAGGAGAAGCCGGATGGAGAGACACGAGCATCACCAGGCACAGAGGTGGAGAGAGGAGAGAGAGAGGGCTAGTTACTACGGTAACCATGCTCTGTTTCTGGCCGTCCGCTTCACGCTGTCCCCCGTCTGGTCCATGGCGCTACCTGAGCCGGTGCTCCGCGTGGAAATGTGTGTGTGTGTGTGTGTGTGTGTGTGTGTGTGAGTGTGTGTGTGTGTGTGTGTGTGTGAGCATCAGTGTATATGAATGGAGAGTAAAGGAGCCAGCTGGGCTAAGCAGGGAGGGGGGGGGAGCGAGGGAGGGAGAATGAGGAGGAGAGTGGAGGGAGTGTTACGGCTGTGTGTGTGTGTGTGTGTACTACCCCCAACCTACCAGCTGGAAGTGCCCAACTGGAAGAGGGGATGGGGGGACGGTGTATAGGACAGGCTGAGGTGGGGTGTGTGTGTGTGTGAGTGTGTGTGTGTGGGGGGGGGGGTTGTACAGATATCCTCACACTCACACACACACACACACACACACACACACACACACACACACACACACACACTGGGGGGAGGGAGAGTAGATAACAGACCTATCCAATCATATTTAGAGCTGAGCCTTTTCTCCCCTATTGCAATCTTTTCTCACACTGAGAATGAGGATGAACCCAATACAGCTGATAGCTGGAATGCTAAATGCTGTCTGTATCTTTTTGACAAGGTCAGCAATCAACGGACCCTCCATTATTAGAAAGGGTAGACAAGTCCAATCCTACCCGCTGACTGAGTGTAAATTCTGCTGCAAATGAAAGAAAGACAGTTTATCCTTTTCCTCCATCAGTTGTTCAGATCTGCTCATAAAATACCTTGAATTCCCTGTCGGCACACTGTGGTCATTCTACCATCTGGGGCCAGTGACATTTTGATGGAGGGGTCAAACGGGATCAGGGGACCTTTTGTTTCACCAAATCGAATGGGTCTTTGTTGAAAGGATAGAAGGAAGGAGGGTGGGAGAGAGGGAGGGAGGGAGGGAGCGAGGGAAAGAAAGGAGGAGGAGGAGGAGGAGGAGGAGGAGGAGGACAGTGTAAAAGTGGTGTAAGAGACAACAATAGATTGGGTTTGATTTGTGTGTGATTAAAGAAGAGAGAGAGAGAGAGAGGGAGAGAGAGAGAGAGAGAGGGAGAGAGAGAGAGAGAGAGAGAGAGAGAGGGAGAGAGAGAGAGAGAGAGAGGGAGAGAGAGAGAGAGAGAGAGGGAGAGAGAGAGAGAGAACCGAAAGACATCTTATTTACAACGTCATTCATGTACGCTGTACTCATGTCAAACGTGGTAAACGTGGAAAGGGAACGGCCATCTTTGATTTCCTCTGTGTACGTTCCAGCACCTGAGGGGCGCCTGCGTGGGTCCTGCTCTGCACAGGGGTTGCCTCAGCGCATGCCTGGCTGGTTCTGCCTCCGCTTTGTGTGTGTATGTGTATGTGTGTGTGTGTGTATGTGTGTGTGTGTGTGTGTATGTGTGTGTGTGTGTGTGTGTGTGTGTGTGTGGAAAAGAGAGAAAAGGATCATCTCTCATCCCAGTCAGAGAGAGGGGAGAACCAAACACACAAGGGGGCATAACAGGTTTACTCTCCGGACACCAGCCATGTAACGATATGAGCGTGAAATCCCTTTTCTCTTTTTTCTTCCACCCCCTTTTTTAAAAAAAAATCTTTTGAAACGGCTACACAGACACCAGCGCCAGGGGGGCGGGGCCCCTCGTGCCTCCATCATGGATCAGGGGGGGGTGTCACATTATGCCAGATTATAATGTTGTTGCTAGGCGAGGGCCAATGATGTTGTTGGGGGATGCTGGTGGTTGAGGAGCAGGGAAATGTAACAGCCCCCAGTTGGGGGCGGGTTGGGGGGGGACAGGCGGGGGCGGGGGCAGGTAGGGGGGGGTTGCATTGAATGACTCTTAAGACCGTCCCTAAAAATATTAGGAGATGCTGAGAGACTGAAAAAAATGGAAATGTCTCTCTAGGAATAAAAAAAAAAAGAGAATCTATGAAGTATACATCGCACTGGAATCAATATAAATCCTATTTGATCACGCAGAATGTATTATTTTATTTTATTAAAGATATTGTACAGCCTATTCATGTACAGAGGACAAATCCACAGAGAACTTGACATTTTGTTAGATGTCCCAACCGTGATCATTCACCTCCAAATTCAGTATAGTCAAAGTCACACAGAGAGGAGGTCCAGTACAGACAATAGGTTGTGGTTGTCATCACATGAAATGTGGCCACATCGCTACGGCAACCTTGGGCCAGCTGGGGAGGTTCCAAGGTTGGGTCTATTTAATGGATCTATTCAACCAGCCAGTGAGCAAGGGAGCCATACACATAAAGCTATGTATGAGGTTTAGAAATGACTGTAAAACCACACAACAACCACAAGAACAACAACCACAAATACAACACCAATAACAACAACAACCACAAGAACAATATACCAGAGGAGGTGAACATAAAACATTTGAGGAAGCGTACTGTCCTGGTAGTTAAATAACATAGTTATACGAACATCAACTATGTCAATTTAGGCTGAAAATATCTCCTACGGTTGCTACAATGATCTGTATAGTTAAGAGGATGTTGAGCACATGTTTGAGGCCTAAATTATTTGTATTTGTCTTAAGGAAGTTACACTTCATAAAGGGTAGCTAGCTAGTGAGAACATTTATTTTTTGGCAAGAACATTGTTCAGCCTGCAGTACCGCCCCTAACCACATGGGCATCTGGAGTCAAACCCCTCTGACTGAGACATGGGGGCTTGTGTTAACCCTTACTTCTTGTAAATAATATAAATGGATGTACACAAGTACTCCCCGGGGTGTAACACAACCAAGCCCTCTGCTCCAGCTCATTGACCTTTCGACCTCTACAGCCACAACATTTTGTCCTGGTCGACACCAAATACGCAGCCTCGGTCAAAGCAAGCAACAACACTGTGCATTTGGAAGACACGTAAGACGATCAATGTGAGTTTGAGAGACAGTCTGGAAAAATTGAAAGTGGTGCTGGCACTTCTCAAACATAAAGTTTTGCTTCTGAAAGAGAATAAATTCAGAGCACCTTACTGAAGGGAAGGAAGAGCAGTTGAATTTCGGCCATTGTTCTCAATCATGGTAGATGAGTGATCACCAAGAAGACACAGGAAGAACAGCTAAGCTTGCACTCTTGTTTTAAAGTTCTTGGCTATGACCAATTTCTTCCAAATCTAATAATTCAGTCAGGATTTTGGTCATTCTAATGCATCCTGTATAACTATTTTTTCTCAATATGGCGGCAGTGTCTGCTGGTTTTCATCAATCTGTTGGATGACCACCACTGAAATATCACATGATGTTATGAAAGAGCTTTGAGCAGCCCTTGCTCTCTGAGAATTGAGGTAGTTAGTATTCTTCTTCAATTCTCTGAGTCCCTCTAGTGGTCAAACATGGAAACTTTCCAGGTAAATACTAGGCTTTTTATCATCACTGCCAACTGAAGATACTCGATATATACTGGCCAACACAGTGAAAGTTCTACACATTCAGTCATTCAGAATGGAGACCGACATAGGTAGATATCAAAGATAACCACAACCAATCTCCAAAGATCCTGCACCTCCACAACATTGCCGATACAAAGAGGATGGACACAACCGCTGCAGATACAAATATTCCTGTTCTGATTTGACCTCCAGCCACAGGGCAAACCTATCAGGAGGTAGATAGGTTAGTTAGGCTAAAGGTGTAAAGTTACTGAGCTTGGGCAGGATGTGCTGTATATACAGACATGTTCTTCCCTCCTGAAGGGATATTCAGGTCAACGGGGAAAGACTATATGAGAAAGAACAAGAGACAGATCATGTCAGAGGGAGAGAGAGAAAATGGGAAAACTAAAAATAGTTCAAAGGAAAGCAACGGCTTGAGAGAGAGAGAGAGAGAGAGAGAGAGAGAGAGAGAGAGAGAGAGAGAGAGAGAGAGAGAGAGAGAGAGAGAGAAGGAAGATGACGGAATAAGATTGAGTGGAGAAAGGAGGATAAAAAGAGACAAGAAAAAAACGAAACACAAATCAATTCTTAGACAACCCCGACTCAGAAGAAGTAACAACTGTTGAAGTATGATGTTGTACAGACATCCAGGTCATCTCCCTGCTGAGGCCAAGCTGCTGTTTGGATACTCTGTTCTCCCCTTCATTAACATAAAACAGAATCCAGGTCAGGCGCGCCATCAAGTGGTTTTCTCATGGTATCCCCATCGTTCACATGATAACGTCTCTCTCTGGAAAAGCTCAAGTGAAGCATGCGAATTTGCCAATTTAACCTAGTTACAAGAAGCGAGTAACCTACCTAGCTAAAATGTGTGTCACCACTGCCAGCCTCTGAGAAACAAGACCAAAATGTCCTTCCTCAGTTTCCCCACAGAGGGGCAGCCACACAGTACGGTAACACACAGCTAAGGTGGTGTAGTCCTAACATAGAGGGAGACATGTTCTTTTTGTCAGTGAATACCAGGGGAGGCTGGTAGCGGTAGAAATCGGACGGATTGGAATGACGACACTTCTCATTCCATTCCCTGCATCACAATGAGCCTGTCCTTTGAATTCTGCCTCCACCAGCCTCCCTTGGTGATTGCGATAGGATGACATAGCCGACACATGATTACCACAAAATTCACTCTAATGCACTCCATAGCCGTGGAGTGGTAAGGAATCAAAAATTACTTAATCATTAAATCTACTAGGCTGCACCTTTCTATTTTATGATGAAGAGTATTCTATCGTAGAGCCCAGCCTTGCTAGATCAATGAGATGAAACAGGTTCTCAGCTTCATGCCATGCATAACTAACTAACTGAACTGCCATGTCTGGGAACTTCATCATCAAAGCAGCTTTAAAAAAGAAAAAAAAGAAGGAAAAAAAAGAAGATGATCCCTGCAGAATGCAGACTGAAGATACCTGGCAACCTCCAGGGGCGTGCGGGGCACCCTCTCCAGCAGCATCACCAATAGACGAGACAACACCAGACGGAGGAGCCTCTGACCGCAGGGCTCCCCTGAGCCAGGTACAGTCCCCGGCTGGGCACATGTCGAGGTGTCCTCGGGCAAGACACCGAACCCCAACGAGCGGGCTGGTTGCCTTGCATTGTAGCTTGCCGCCATTGGTGTGTGTGAACGGGTGAATGAGAGGCCATTGCGAAGTGCTTTGGAATAATAATAATAATAATAATAATATAATATATTAATAATAATACAAGGCGCTATATAAGTGCAGTCCATTTAGATAAGACAACACAGACGGAGGAGCCTCTAACTGCAGGGCTCCCGCTGAGCCAGGTACACTGGAACATGAAATGGAATTCACTCTTTTATTGGTCCTATACTCTTATGCTGTATATTCCTCTCAGTGGAGGCTGGTGGAGGTGGGAATCGGAGGACAGGGTTTGTTGTAATGCATAATGTAATGTAATGTAATGTAATGTAATGTAATGTAATGTAATGCACGTGTGTTCGATACCATTCCTGTGCTCCGATATCTACCTCCCCTCACTCCTATATACTCCTGTATGTTGTGGACAAACAGGGAAGATCAATGAAGTCAATCCTTTGTTTCCATTACAGCCAAATCTGGAACCTGACTACTTGGAACGACCTTCAAAATGTACTCAAATTCGATTCTCTCGTGTCATTTTAAGACCATGACAAATTATCTGCCGAGGAATGTACGTGTTTTTACTTGATTATGTTGTGTCATTTTAAACGTACATTCCGTGTTGTAAGCAGGGCTCCCCTGAAAAGAGGCTGTGGTTTCAGTGGGATACCCCTGCATAAATAAAGGTTTAATACAACAATGCTTACTCTTCAGGGTTTAGCGACCAATCATCCTAGTCAATAGGATGGACCGGAAGTGTTAAGGCCAATGCACACGGCGTGCGATTTTGTCGCACGACAACATTCGATTCTCCATTCACACCAATGAATGAATGAATGTGAATGGAGAATCGAATGTTGTCGTGCGACAATATCGCATCGCACGCCGTGTGCATTGTCTCATTGAGATGCATTCAAAACAATGGAATCGAATTCGGCGGTGCGACAAAATCGCACGCAGTGTGCATTGGCCTTTAGGCCCACACATATATGAATGAAATCACTATCCCATTATTGATCTGTGGAATTTGGGCGTGACTTTTGAAAGAACCTAGCAACTGAACAATACAACCTCGCAACTGAATACGAAACTGTGTTTCTAATCGACTAGACGGATGAACTGACTGTGGCAAGTTCAATCCCTTTGAACTTTTTTTGTCCATATTAAACGGCTTACGAAAAGCTTTCAAAATGGACAGAGACCCTCATCTTCTACATTGTCTGTCAAGTGAGAGAAACCGTTCGCTCAATCCAGAATTAACAGATAGCATAGTTTGGAGTCAATAAAAAAAGAACAACATCACCTGGGATTGTGTCTTCGGGTATTTATACAAAATCAATGGAAACTAATTTCTTGTTGCTATGAGAGACATATTCACTGCTGCTGTGCCTAGGAAGTCATTCTCTCTATTTCACATGAGAATGGTCAGAGAATAAACAGGTTCACGGTTGACTGAGGAGGGTAACTCACCGTGCGCCATGAACAATCAGTGAGAACATTTCCTATTGGTTTATGGAGCAATTTCTTCTGCAATAAAACAAGGAGTTCATTTCATTACGGGGGAGAGAACCAGAGAAGTAGACGGAGACAGAGAGAAAGAGAGACACAGAGAGAGAGATGGAGAGACAGAAAGATGGAAGGTCTTTTTTAGAGAGAGAGAGAGAGAGGGGGGGGGGGGGGAGAGAGGAGAGAGGGACGAAGGGAAAAAGAGAGAGAGAGTGGAGGAGGAAGCTGAGGCAAGCTTAATCTGGCCAAAATGGATGTGGAGGTCAGGCGTTTGGAAGGGGTTTGACGTGTCGAGTGGTTGTAAGGGCCAGTAGGGAGGAGGGTCAAGACCCTGTCACTCTAGCCAATCACAGCCATGTCCTGCAGCAGAGCATGTCGCTATGACAACAGTCACAAAACTGTCACAAAACCCCAGAGTCACTGTGGCCAAAGAATGTCATAATCTTATCAGTCACTGGGATATTCCGGAACCTTCGAACAAAAGAGCAACAGAAAAACAATGGTTGCCATAACGATCCGTCTCCAATTTGGATGTTACTACCGCAACCCCGCTGTGCGGAGTGCGTATCAGAAGCTGATCCCAGATCTGCCTTTCCTGTGCTCAACATGCAGGTTTCTAAATGGAACTCAACAGTCTAGCCCCGCTGAACCATTTTCAGAAGGCTTCTGTTATGCAAATTCTATTCCATTCCAAATTTCATTGGTGCATGCAAAAATATTATATTCAGGCTTTCAATTCATGTAGTTGAATACTGACCAGGCTTTGTTCATACACACACCCTCTCTCGCTCTCCTCTCTCTCTGTCTCTCTCTTTCTCTATCTCTCTCTCCCTGTATCCCTTTCTCCCTTCCTCTACCTCTAAACAAGGACTTTCGATCTATCTGTCCATTCTCTCTCTCTCACCCTCTCTCTCCATCTCTCTCTCTCTCACCCTCTCTCTCCATCTCTCCCTTCCTCCCTCCGTCTCATTCTCTTTCTCTCTCACCCTCTCTCTCCATCTCTTTCTCTCTCACCCTCTCTCTCCATCTCTTTCTCTCTCACCCTCTCTCTCCATCTCTTTCTCTCTCACCCTCTCTCTCCATCTCTCCATTCCTCCCTCCCTGTCTCATTCTCTCTCTCTCCACCCTATCTCTCCATCTCTTTCTCTCTCACCCTCTCTCTTCATCTCTCCCTTCCTCCCTCCCTGTCTCATTCTCTCTCTCTCTCTCTCTCTCACCCTCTCTCTCCATCTCTCCCTTCCTCCCTCCCTGTCTCATTCTCTCTCTCTCACTCTCACCCTCTCTCTCTCTCTCTCTCACCCTCTCTCTCCATCTCTCCCTCTGTCCCATTCTCTCTCTCTCTCTCTCTCTCTATCTGTAGGGGAATAAACCGTCTATTCCAGTGTGGTGGATGCTGCCAGCCTACTGACAGCGATGGCATTCATTTTGAATTGATAACTGAAGTTGTAACATAACATGACGCAGGCTACTGTGATGCAAATGGGCGCACATTTTAGCTACGCTGCACTGGGTTTTGGAGTCTCATCAAACACAAGCCCAGCACCTTCCTCTCTGGGAAGCACAAACCACCAGCACCATATGTGTGTTCCCATCAGTGGGTCGCATGCCATATGCCTGGTTCTGCTGGTGTAATGCTTTCTCTGTGCCAATCACCCCTCTCTCTCTCTCTCTGCTTATGGATAGGAGTCTTGATTAGCACAGTCACGAGGTAGGTGTGTATGTGTGTGTGTGTGTGTGTGTGTGTGTGTGTGTTGTGTGTGTGTGTGTGCATGACTAAAAGTGTGTATTGCCAAAAAGTGTGCATAAGCAAGTGAATGTTTGTACACAGGCGTTTCCATTAGTGAGTGTATGTGTGTGCATGTGTATGTGTGTGTGTGTGTGTGTGTGTGTGTGTGTGTGTTAGAGCATGTGTGTATGTTAGAGCATATGTGTGTGTGTGTGTGTAAATGCGTGAAAGTGTGTGTAAGTGTGAGCATACATTACCCTTATGAAACCTATTACTCTAGTAAGCATGCTTAAGCCAGTGGGCAATGGAATATCCTGAGTGTCGAGTTTCCTATCACGATGGGATCATGGAGCGATGCCAAGTAATTCGCGCACAGGGAGCACCCCCCCCCCCCCGCCCCCAAAGCACTGCTCTGGTCCTGTATCAGTGGATCAGCACGCACATACACACACACACACACACACACACACGCACACACACGTTCTACCCTCCAGCCCCCTCCTAGACTTACTCCTCTCCACAGAGGAAAGGTCAGCTGTCTCTTACCTCCCTTTAAGGGGAGGAGGTGTGTACGTGCATGTGTGTGTGTGTGTGTGTGTGTGTGTATGTGTGTGTGCAGTGGAATTGGTAGTATTTGTACTGTAAGATTTGTACTGTAAGAACTTATTCTACCTTCAACACATGTCAGAACCATTCATGTCAGAAGAATACTTGATTCCAGAAACCTTCAAGCCATCTACCCCTTTCCTATCCCCATATCAGAGGACAGGCTCATTGTAATGGAATGGAATGGAATGATGTCATTAATAAATTAATTCCTCATTCCATTCCATGCATTACAATGAGCCAGTAACTCCGATGTCTACCTCCGCCGGCCTCCCCTGAAGTACAGGTATGTTTTACGAGTGACCTCTCGCCCAGTTGCTGTTCGCGTAGGCCTGTCTATGGCATGCAGGTTTAGCTTTCACTGATTGGCACAGAAGCCCCAGTAGCGACCCCGTCCTCCTGGCTGTAGTTTTGGGTCGCCTCCAGCTCTTGTGGGACTGTGGCCTACTCGTTTTCCACTACTGCATTAAAGGCTTCGGATGGAGGATATCATATGGAAAATTGCATTCCATTTTCATAATAGGGGTTTTCTGATCATTTCATTTTCTGCTATAAAGCACACAAATGTTACAGGGTCTGGTGAAAAAGTCCTCAAATAGGTCAATGTTTTCGTTTTTTTTATAAAGGTGCAGATTGTAAGCTTTCAAATGATGTGTCATACATTGAAATCTGAAAATAGTTGAAGAAGATATGTTTATTTGAATGTTGGTACCCCTCGAACCAAATACTGGAAAAACTCACTCTGAATCAAAACACACGCAAAACAGCTGCTAGGAGCTAGCAAGGAACATCGCTATGAACATCTAACTGCATGTTTAGCATCTCACCACATGCTGATAGAACATCAACATGCTAAAAACACATAACTACACATAATTAGATGATCACACAGTCCTTAATTTTGCACACATCCTAAAACGTAACTTTGTTTATGAGCCATGTATCACTTACCCAGTAGCCTGCAGCAGACTATACAGTGAATCTAATTCACAAATTATAAGTATTTACTGATCCTAAAACTGTTGTTTGTTATATCGAGTGGGATCCTCAACACTTAACTTTCGTCATATGCAAGAAAACGGAAAACACACTTTTTAAAAACGTTTTGAGAATTGCCGACATACGGACCTTTTCACCAGACCGTGTGGCAAATGGGTTTAACTAGGCTAGTATCACACAGAGACATAACACAGAAAAGAAGGAGAAAGAAAGAGATTACATATTTCCGAAAGGTTTGTTAATACGCGTGCGTGCGCACACACACACACACACACACACACACACACACACACACACAAAACACACACACACACACACTCCTCACACTCTCTCTCAACACACGTCCCCTCCTCTCATACTCCCACTAACACACAGTTGAGCGGACTGTTCGGGAGGGAGGGCAGACAAGAGGTGGCATAAATGTCGTGCCCTCTCTGGCCGCCTCAAGGACTTGACACGCCTCGCTCAGCCTCTCACGAACTCTAGCCTCTCATGCTCCTACTACACGCGAACAACACACCCCTACATGGAGCCAAAACCGGGCCATGGAAGACTGCCACACACACACCACACACACACACACACACACACACACACCACACACACACACACACACACACACACACACACACACACTCTGATGGTTGTGTCAATCAACAGTACTCAGATGAGAGGAAAGTGTCATACCACTTCATCAATGTCAGTTAGTGGAGTGAGTTGTAATCCCCTTGGCACTATAGCCTAAAGGTCTCTCTCGGTTTGGATAGGTAATCCAATGGGTAATGGATTCATCTTGCCTTGATTGGTGGGAATGTTGTCAGATCACTTGCGCCTATCCAATCGTTTCAGATCTAGAGGAGTGTTAGGGGATAGGGAAGGGATAGGGGGGCTATGGCCAATTGGGAATTCAGCAATAGTCTCTGAGTGCTCTCTCCTATTTCCATCCCTTTAGACGACACCCTGATGTGATGTGACACTTACAAAGTCCAATAAACATGCACACCACCATGTTGTCTCTGTTCTCACACACACACACACACACACACACACACACACACACACACACACACCACCACCACCACCACCACCATGCTGTCTCTGTTTGTGGCGCTGTGAATAAAAACAGATCAACAGATCAACTAAAAAACATTTTTAGAAACTACTAGTGCACACACACTTCTGTAAGATTCTATGTTGACGTTTTGGTCTGTGACCTTTTCAAGACCGTCTTCATAAAGGTCACAGACCAAAAAGCCGACCTAGAAACTTTCAGAAGCAAAGCGGTTTTTTTTGTAATTTATGAGGCGATCTGACACTTCTGCTGACACTCATCCATCTCCTATCAGAAATACAACATAAACCAAGTCATTCACGGGGGTAGTGCTAACAGAGCGAGAGAGGGGGGGGGGGATGAGGGAGAGCGAGGGAGAAAGAGAGAGAGAGAGATGAGAGAAAGAACCGAGAGAGAGGCAGAGGCAGCTGACTGAACCGTCACTGATAAGCAACACCCTTCCTCATCTTCATCTTCCTCATCATCCTCTCTGCTCAGCCTCTCTTCCACTCATTCCACCCCCCTCCTCTCTTTCCCTTGTCAAATCCTCTGACTCCAATCCCAGAAATTTTGGAATTTTCTCAAACGTCACTCCAGTAGAAAAGTCATGTACTAGAGGGAACTAGAGAGTACCGGCTCTACAGGAGAGGGAGAGGACCCTCCACATACACACACATGCCACATACACACACACACACACACACACACACACACACACACACACACAGATACACACATACACATACACATACACATACAGTACACATACACATACACACACAGATACACACATACACATACACATACACATACACATACACATACACATACACATACACACACACACACACACACAAACTTCTCCCTCCATACACACACACACACACACACAACCTTCTCCCTCCCCCCATCGCCACACATAGGTTGTCATCTTCACCTCAAACACCTAGATAACACATTTGGGCACCAATGCATACATAGATTGCAAGAAACCTGTCTGCATCTTCATCTTTTCCACTGACCTCATACTGTCATTGTGACTCAGCCGAGGGACAGTGAAAAGGTGAGAGGTCAAAGGTGAGCCACACTCAGATCCACAGATAAGAGGGACATCATGGGTTTCAGTGCTATTGATATTCTTCCCTTAAAAGGTCACATTGGGAGATTTTGTCTCTTCAAATGGTAAATCGACTGCACTTATATAGTCTTATTCCAAAGCGCTTTACAATGGCCTCTCATTCACCTATTCACACACACATTCACACACACCAATGACGGCAAGCTACCATGTTCATTGGGAGCAATTTGGGGGTCAGTGTCTTGCCCAAGGACACCTCAACACGTATAACAGATATAAAATGCAAACATTGAGAAAATTGAAACAGATTTTCAAACACAGGCCCAGGCAACAAGGTTGGATAGTGAAATCAGAGCAGAACCCTAGTGGAAATACTGCTCTCACAACCTGACATTGGCCAAAGCAGCTTTTCAGTCACCTGACTTACTACGGTGTTTGAGGGAGACACACAGTACGAAAGACATGCGTCAGTGGAGGCTACTCTACTTCTAAACTAATTTTAGCCACGTCGTAGTGGGCTAATAAGCCAGCGAAAGAATTAGGCCTTGGATATCCTAACTGGATATCAACACAGCTTGACTCACAAAGAATAACAATACAGGTACAGTATGACAGTATGTAAGACTTACCGGTTGTAACATCGTTGAGTCACTGGAAGTCTATAGTGTCACTGTCTACATCCTGTCTCAGTAGAGCAGGAAGGAGAGGTGTGCGTGACAACGGTCGCCTAGGGCCAGTAGCCAAGCAGTAGACAATCTGCCAAGCGAAAGTGTGGTTGTGTTTGCCAAGGAGAAAGAAAGAGAGAGAGTGGACAGCCTGCTCAACCCACTTTAGTTACAAGTGACAGCGGGTTACAGTGAGTTAATCACCCAACCGCTAATCTGGTTAGGAGATCAACACATGAACTTGGGGCTGAAGGGAGGACATAACCCTCGAGACAATAGAGTAGGTCAAGCAGGGCCGGCTTAGTCTATTATGGGGCCCTGAGGAAAACATTTCGGGGCTCCCCACCACACCCGCAACTTTGAATAGGGAAATTGCTGAAATTGATGTTTCTGAGTGATATCCAACACATTTGTGACACGTTCTAATGCTTTGGTCCTCATATCGGGATCCGATGTAATAACCTGACTTTTCTTTCGAAGAATTTGAATACATTTTCACGTTGTTAAAAGACTGATGACACATCGCTAGTCAACTAACACAGTTTGTTTTGTGAGCCTGCTTACAATGTAAAGTAGTGTTATAGTTAACTAGGTAGCAGTGGGGAATACTCAGAGAATCCATTGCATTGCAGTATTTTGGCTTGACTAGATTGGTTGCCGATATGAGGACCAAAGTATTAGAACGTGTCACATTTACTTTACCTCCCCTTAAAAAAGAAAAAAAAAAACTACACGTGGCGTTATAATTGCGAGCAACGAGAAAACTGAAAATGTATATTTCCGATATGCAAACGTTGCTTTGTTCTTGGATATACTGTATGTTCTGGTGTCTCTATTGCTCTCTTTCCATAAACCCATAGGAAATGTTCAGCTCTTGATGTTGCTTCAAAGTCTAAATGTTTGGTTTATATCCTATTGCCAATGAGTTCTCAGCAACGTTAGGCCTGTGATTATGTGTAGTCTGTGAAGCAGACTACACATAATCGATAGATGAATAGTTGCTTAGATGATATTTTGCATTGCCAACATCTAATTTGCTTGATTACTTCTCACATGTTGTGGCTCGCTTGACACACAGGTAACCCTCTGAACATTTCACAGGGGTCATCAATATTGCCCCCCCCCCCCCCCCATAATAATAATAAAATAAAAACAATAATTCCAATCTGGATAGATAAACACTGAACTTGTCATTGGCATTACTTGTTTAATGTAGGCCTACATATTGTAGCGAAAGTGAACTGGTAGTGTAACTCGCCCCATGCGGGAGTCGAACCCCGATCTCCCGCATAACCGACTGCTGCGCTAACCACTATAACAAGAGAGTTAACTCCAGAAGTGGGATGATTCGCAACATGTTTTTTCAGTTCTGAGATTATGCCCGCTGACAGTGTAGCGAACGGGAACTTCGCCCCATGCGGGAGTCGAACCCCGACCTCCCGCATAACCGCCGGCCGCGCTAACCACAACACCAAGGGAGTTAACTCTCTTGGAGGATCTGTTAACGGGGCCTCATACAGGATCGTTACAATATATTATTTAAACCACTGAACCGGTATAATAATATAGGCCTAATACAATTGATCAACTATTATCCACTGTAGGTTACAACTCAAAATCAGGTTATGGTAAGCTAAACCCGTCTATTCCTCACCACGTTTGTCATAGTGCTTTGTTCATGTTTGCTCAGTAGATGGGCTATTTATGTTTGCTCAGTGTTTAAAATGATGGAGGGAGCATTGGACAGGAGGTAGGGAGAGTTCACAAACTCAGTGTTTGTGTTTATCCCCCAGTTTACAAACCCAAACAGGTTGTGTGAAAAGCTACAGTTCATTGAATCGTTTACCGTTAGTGTGCTTGATGTCTTTCTTTATCGGGGTCAGGGCGTTACACGGTGCGCGTGCTGCCCACCACTGGACTGACTGACTTGGGCACGGGCTCACCGTCTCCGTGCTGCGACCTCCCGGTTTCTAGGCAACGGATTGAGGGGCGCGGGCACGGACGCCGCAAATAGAGCACCACCGGGGACAGGATCACATCCACACATCTCCGTCCCGCTCTCCAATCCTTCTATCCATGCGTAGCAGCTATGTATTATCAATGATAGCAATGGTTGCAGCATTATTTAGGAATAACAATCTAAGCGCACCTGACGCCCTGGCATGTATTTCTGTCGGTTCCGCTCCACGGAGCCGTTGACAACACGACTCCACTTTGACAGGCACAAGGGAGCCATTTCAAATTCATTTTAAACGCTGCCAGTCATGTTAATCCTCCGCGCTAAAGACAGATTATATATCTTTTTTATTCTTGGACACAAACCGAGTGCTGTGTTTTGAGTGTGTGTGTTTTATCCCAGACAACAAATACAAGTACAAATAAATAGCCTAATAATGCATGTGAATATTTGGCCCATTCAATTCTCATGAAATGAAAATGGATTATCTATGGTGATAAGGCACAGGAGACAGACTGTCTGGATGCCATAGAGGATTATTCCCCACACTGCATCTACAATACATGTCATAATAACATTTCCCTTGTACATTAAATGCACGATTTGTCACGCTGTCTGCTTCAGAGTTCAACGTTAGGTACATTTCCAGGAGGATGGTTGCTCCAGACATTTATAATCCTACTTACTCTTATGGGGTCATGCCATTGCAATGAGACATTGATTAATGCTTGGAAATGGAGTATCATTAGTTGGCCGGGAGAGAGAGCGAGAGAGAGAGAGAGACTTCCCTCATCAACAACATCCCTTCAGTTGACCCATATCACTCTACTCCTCTTGCTATCCGCTTTACTTTAATTAAAGACTAATTTAGCACACACACACACGCACACACATACGTTTGTTTACACACTTTCACACACACGGGGGTTGTTAAAGCTGCCTTCCAGGAAGTACTCCAAATGCAGGCTTCATTGGTGTGTCTCCCTGCCAGGAGAGGAAATAGATGTCGAGGCGGACATAACAGAGAGTGTTCATTGCTTCCGCTGAGGCTTTATGAAAGCCATCAACACACAGGGGCACTCTCCCTCTCTCTCTCCCTGTCACCCCCTCTCTCTCTCTCCCCCTCTGACTGACCGTCTCTCGTGCTCCCTCTCTCTCTCTAGGCAACTCTTGTTGGCAGGCAGAGGAGGATGAGAGCTTTCCTCCACAGACCTTTGTGTGTGTGTGTGTGTGTGGGTGTGAGTGTGTGTGTGTGTGTGTGTGTGTGTGACTGTGTGTGGGTGTGTGTGTGTATGTGTGTGTGGGTGTGGGTGTGTGTGTGAGTGAGCGGGGGGGGGGGCAGTGTGCCTCCTGCTTTTCACTGTCACTTAACACGGTCATCCGAAAGTGAGGCATTGACAGGGTGGGGGGCAAGACAGAATGATATACAGGGAGTGAGTATAAGTGTAGCCTAGGTGTTACTTCACACACAGTCTATCCATGTGAAGCCCTGAAGGGTAGTCCCCTCTTTCCTGTGTGTAAGGCAGAAGCACTTTGAGAGGTGACGGGTGGGGGGGGGGGGGGGGGGGGTGCGGGGTGTCTGCCTCTAGTCAGGCTTCATTTGGTACAACCACTGTGGTCCTGGTTCAATGGACCCGTCTGGGTCACTGGTACGCCACAGAGCAGAGTGACACCCGGTACACCAGGTGTGTGGAAGCTTGTGTGTCAGGTCAAACAGTCAGTGTTGCTGGAGATGGTTGTTTTCACCTTGTTCATTGTTTGTTAGTAGGTTCAAGATACAGAGCAAAATGTGTCAATAATAACCCAATTTCTTTCTTCGGAAAAATAAACACAGTTTATACAGTAACAGTTTATACATACAGTTTCTATGTTTGTTTATTCACTCTGAGAACGTCAAGCAAGCTAAGGCATGCAAACCTTTCTCAAACCATATCCACATTTCTACAATGGCATTAACATTCCCTCGTTTTCTTGCGGTTGGCTTGTTTTTCTTTATATTTTTCTTTAATTTATTGGATCATATTTTCTGTCAAGCTAATGTTGTGGTTGCTATTATCCATGCTGACATACAGTGTTTGCATGATCCCCTGATATTCTGCACACTCCAAAGGGGCCTAATCATCTCTCTTTAGAAAAGTGCAGATTTGTTCAGCTCTTCACATGTCTTTCCTTCATTCAAATGATCAGGAGCTTGACAGCTCCAATTAGAGTGTATTATAGCCAGAATAATGAGGTAAATCCCCACTACTAACTTGGATCCGCTCCCTCTATCCCACTATTAAAAAATCCCCCCAAAAAGAGTCTGATGAAAGTATTTAGATACTGTATTAAATTATTTATTTTATTTCTTCAAAATATCCACTTAAAAACGGCGACTTCAAATGTCTAAGGGGGATGTGATGTCTGTTTGCAACTGTTAAAACATTCTTTGCATAAACCCATAAACTTAATAAAAACGGATTTCAAAGTGAGCAGAAGTCACGCTAACGCAATTTCCTCTTGGCATTCGAGTATCAACCCGATCTCTGGAGCAGAGCGTACTTATTGCATTAATCCAAACCACAGGATGAAGCCCCATCAATAGCAATGTGGTTCTAGTGGATCACAACTGAGTCTTGGATTGAGAAAGACATCTGAAAGCATACCACACTGAGAAGGTAAAGTGATAGTCTGTCTCTAGTAGATGTCTAGCAGAGGAGGCTGTTGGAGGTAGAAATCGGAGGACGTGGTCCTCTGTAGCTCAGTTGGTAGAACACGGTGCTAACAGCGCTTAGGTTGTAGGTTTGAGTCCTGCTGGGGCCGTATGTTATACTTAAAAATGGATGCACTCACTGCAATGTATGTCACTTTAGATAAAAGCATCAGCTAGATGTCATATTTTATAGGACGGCCTCATTGCCCTCCTATTTCTACCTCCACTGATGTCTAGACATACTGTAAACTACTCTCCTCAATAGCTACACTATCTTTAAAACATTAAAGAGATGCTACAGTATGTTTGGATATGTTCAGCCTTGTTCTAAAATGAGTCACGAATCACAAATCAAAACAAACGGGTCCCTGAAATAGATGTGTCAAGAAATGAACTGATTAGACAGGAGAGAGAGGAGCACAACTCCCGGCTACTATGAGCAAAAGCTCTTAAAGGCCTTAAACTATGGACTGTGTCGTCTAATGACATTAGAAATAGATTCATATTATATCATGAATCATACCAAGCCCAAATGTGATATATAGAATTAGTGACAAAAGGATCTCTCTAAGAACATGAATGATTAGGTTCATATCGTATGAAACTGGTTGTGGTGCAGGGGAGGCCGGTGGAGGTAATTCCTCATTCCATTCCATGCATTACAATGAGCCCGTCCTCTGATTTCTACCTCCACCAGCCTTGTTGTTGTGTCCGTGTTGTTCCTTGTGATGCAGGGTGCATTTCTATGTCGTCATGGTTGCACTGTGGTCAATAGAGATCCAATACTGAAATGTACTCTACACAAAGAGTAAATTGGGGCTTGCTACTGTACAGATTGCGGATAGTTGTGCTTACACTGCACTTCAACAGAGACCAGTCTAGAAGGGAAGAGCTTCAATATAAAGCTTTTAGGCTAAACGCCTAGAGAAAAGAGAGAGAGGCACGAGAGTATGTATATGTACAGTACGTTTTGAATACACGCACGCAAGCACGCACGCACACAGACACGCACACACACAGACACACACACACACACACAGACACACACACACACACACGCACACACACACACACGCACACACACACACACACACACACACAGACACACACGCACACAGACACACACACACACACACACACACGCACACAGACACGCACACACGCACACAGACACACACACACAGACACACGCACACACAGACACACACACACACGCACGTACGCACGCACACACACACGCACACACACACACACACTGTCAAATCCCAGCGACATGATCAATCAAAGACATAATGAGAGATGTCCTTCCTGTGTTGGCTCAGTCACTCTCCGTGTTGCAGTAGGGAGTTGGACGTGGGAAGTCCGTGAGGATTAATGGTGCTGTACTGCAGCTTTCAACATGAGCAAAACTGGCTTCTTTCTTTTATTATTCAGTTACAGCTACATTATTGTACAACACAAACACACACACACACACACACACACACACACACACACACACACACACACACACACACACACACACACACACACACACACACACACACACACACACACATTGTCAGAGTGGATCAGATCTTCCCACACGGCTTTATGTAACACCTTCTCTATGTGTTAATTTGAGAGGTCAGGTATTTTCATGGTATTTTTTCTCTGTTTTACATGATAATGTCAAACATTTTCAAGTATTGAATTACGTCAGACTTTATATTGGATAACCACAATTTAAAACAGAGCTGGCGTAGGGGTTATTCGATCATTTAAAAACTAGATAGCACTTGATTAAGAAGCATCGAGGATAAAAGCACAAATAAGTATACAACTTATTTCCATTGTGGTCTTTTTCATGATGGCTTTAGGCAAGTTAACAGAAGATAGAATGGCAGGTCAATTCGGTTACTTTGTCATTAAATAAACATCATCATATACACACTATACACAAAGAAACACTATTGGTTTGTCTTCATTGTCTATGTGAGCATTCTCACAGTGGCACACTATCCATTAACCTGGATTTCATCTGGAGCTGGGGCTTTGCCAGGGAGTAGACTGGCCCCACCAGGCTCTCTCCTGCTGGGCTGGGGCTGTGCCAGGGAGTAGACTGGCCCCACTAGGCTCTCACTAACTGTGCGCTGGCTGCGGATAGCCTGCAACTCAGGGTAAAGGTTGCCTGAATAACACAGATCTAGGATCAGCTTACTGTTCCATAATCCTCACCTCAACCATGAGGAAGGGACATACATAACTGACTCCAGATGAGCTCTGCGTGCGCGTGGGAGCAACTCTCCGTATTCTGGCCTGGCCTAGGCTAGCTGTGCTAGATTGATTGTGCCAAAGCCACTGATACTGTATCTGTAGTGATTTATTCAATGGCACAAACGGGGTAAGAAGCCCCCCCTCCCTAACCCACCCCACCAACACCACCACCACCCACCACCCAATCCCCATCCTGTTTCTTCTTCAGACACCATTACATCATCTTCAGACCCCTCTCCACCCCCCCCCCCCCCCCCCTGTTCTCTCTGCTTGCATTAATCACATCATATCATTAGATGTCAGGGGCGATTCATCCTCACCGTCTGTGTGTGTGAGTGCCCAGGCCTGGAACTCCAGTGCAGAACGCTGCTGTGTGCAAGACGCTATCAGGGGCCGGCTCTCCGTTCTGGGTGCAATTAGTGCCTCACTGAATGATCGGTGCAAGCTAATGACCTGGTGCCCGCGCACAGTCTAGGCCTTATATGTGGGGTAATGATGCCTATGAGGTCATACACTCGCACTCACACACACACATGCACACACACACACACACGGCCACACGAATGCACACACATGCAAACAAAAACAACACGTCATACTGTTTGTACTGTATATGTCTCTCTCACTCTCATGCTCTCTTTGACACATACACACGCACACACACACACAAATAAAAAACACCCAACTCCCAAACACCTCTGGGATATCTCATTAACAGACTCACACAGTCTCAGTGGGGGGGGGGGGGGGGGGGGGGGGTGTCATGCGCCACACTCTCAGTGACCACAGGCACCACAAACGTGTCACTGACAACAACAGATAACCAAACCAGCCAGCTCCAGCTCGCCCACGGCCCACTCTCTCTCTCTCTCTCTCTCTCTCTCTCTCTCTCTCTCTCTCTCTCTCTCTCTCTCTCTCTCTCTCAACCCCTGCGTCGTGTTCACACCCCATCTGACTACCTCTGCCCTCTTGCTACTCACTAAAACACTCTCTTCCTAAAACACTGTAGGTTTCTGTGTCACACAAAACAGACATGCATAATAGCGTCTTCTTTACTAGTCCGCACACATACACACACACACCCACGCATGGACGCACTCACACATACACACACGAGCGTGCACACAAACATTAAGTGAAGATAAGGGTAAAGTAAAAGGAGGTGTGTGTGTGTGTGTGTGTGTGTGTGTGTGTGTGTGTGTCCGCCTGTCCGGCATGTGTGAACCCAGGCCAAAGGCAGCATTAGGGAAAGTGTCTGGCTCAGCGAAACAAATGGCCAGTCAGACAAACGCCATAAATTATGACAGGGGGCACTTCCTCTCCTGCACTGGACTCAGGGTTGTTAGTTCCCAACAGAGAGATAATAGGATCAAAACCGCATCCATACTGTCCTCCTGCAAAATATCAATACCCTTTTGTTATATCCACTGGTGAATATGGAATTAATCCATTGGTGGGAACCCTGGTAGTAGGTCCAGAAGAAAAGTTAATTCCCAGTATCCGGTTCCTGTGAGTTCCCCTGTGAGTGGAAGCTGGTGGAGGTAGAAATCGGAGGACGGGCTCATTGTAATGCATGGGATGGAATGAGGACTGCAATTCCAACAAGACCGTCCTCTGTCCTCTACCTCTACCAGCTTCCCCTGATTCCCACCACTGGTTCTATTATTTGTATGCCGGCGTTCGCAATCTAAAGCTTGATAACAGTATACTGTATATATATATATATATATATATATATATATATATATATATATATATATATATTTAAGTAATGTCTCTTGTGACTTTGTATGGACACTAATGTAGCAAACCACATAGCTTGGTCTGCAATATGCATTAGGAGAAGACGAAAGCTATTTCAGTCTTTTAAAAGTCACTATTATGTAACATTGTGGGAGATAAAATTGTGTCATTAGCAGTTCATGGGTTTGCTCAGTTATGAAATCCACTGGGAATCCGAATCGCATGCCAGAAGTTTTTTTTAGGTTCATGTGAGAATCATCCTCTCTCATCGCCTCTCGCTACCCTTCCACTCCCTCCCTCTCCGCCTTCTCCTCCTCTCACCCCCTCGTTCTCTTTATTCCTGATCACACATGCTGTCATGGCTTCCTTATCTCTTCGCTGGCTGTAAACCTCTCT